>NC_041399.2:155018676-155301176 GCF_900747795.2 Erpetoichthys calabaricus
TTGGAATAGTTTGGTCATTCTGTGGACCATTATATTGTTACAGGTTAATTACAATCAGATGCCTTAAACTAATAAACAATATGTGGTAATTTCAGCGTATATGATAAAGCCACGTCAGGGATGTGGATCTAAAAAAGAAAGGGAAACCACACTGGAACAAAAGCACTGCTTTGACACTGGGTGCCGCCAGTTTGCAAAACAGAGCGGAGAACTTGCGTACGCCAAGGTTTGAGCTAGCGTGAAAATGTGCAAGGCTTTATGCCAAGTTTAGGTTTTATATATCTCGATTTGAGTGTGTACGCACCATTTATACATGAGGCCCCTGGTCTTCTGTTCAGTGCCAGTAGAAAACAAACATGGGCAACTATAACATCAAGCCACAGAAAACCTTTAAGTATTATATTGTGTAGAGGCCTGTAATAAGTGTATAAGTTTAATATGTCACTGTGCTCTGTGCAAATATCTTTTATAAACCTACTTTTCTTTCTACTCACATGCACAGTTGACACAGAGCCAGATTTAGCACAGGGGCTCATCATTTAGAACTGCTAGGCAAGCATTATAAGACAAGACAGTTAGGGACAATTGCAAAATGGGCAGTCACACTGATGACCATTGTATTCTATTTTTATGTGTCAATATCAGCATAAAATTGTATCCTCTTTCTGCCTTGTTTGGAATGGCATGATTCACCTAAGTGGGGGCCTGCACATGAACAAAAGGTATAAAACCTTGGAACATTGCCCAGCACACCTTTGAAGCCGACGGATGGATGGGAGATAACGTGATCCGATCCTGAAAATCCTTCCACCGCAGCGACGAAAATGGCAAACTCTACACATCGGGTCCCCACTACCCGAAAAAGTCTTGTCATGGCTTCCTTGTCTGTTATTTCGCATAAACTGTCATTAAAGAAAGCTAAGTTATTTCTTCTATGTGATTTCTTACCGCCGTATCACTAAGGGAGGGGTATCGCCTTTTTATATTATTTCTATATAGATTTGGGTTATGTAGCACGCCGCAATTACAAAAGAACTCATTCCCAGGGAGCTAATGCTCTTTGCTAGATACAAGGCATTACTTCCACAGTGCTGTTTTCTTTTTTACTCTGTTCTTAATGTGTCACCAGATATTTCAGCTTTGACTTAAATGCTTTGTATTAGCGAACTTAGTTTTGATTGAGGATATCATAGTGATACAGTTTTGAGCACTGCTACTTCATTTTGAATTCTCACCTGGTCACTGTGGTTCATGTGGATTTGGCATGTTCTCCTTGCGGTTGTGTTGATTTTCCCTTGCCGCACCGGTTTTCTCTCAAACACATGAGGATCAGATTTAATGGCATCAGCATGTGAATGTGTGTGATTTGTGCTTCAGACTCAGCGGTGCAGGGACATTCTCAGGCTCCACAAGATCTTATGAAGGTTACAATGTGGCTGTATGGATGAATGGTGTTTAACTGAGTTCCTTTGTTGCTTGGCTACTTTGCCTCTATGAAAACTGCCATATAGAAAATATGTCATTATTGTTCTTTCAAGATTCACACTCAATTTTGTTTTTATGTTACTAAATGTTTTTTGAAAGATTATCAGAATTCTTTGCTAAAGTAAAAATTTGTCAAAAAAAGCAATTGAGCAAAGTGCCTAGGTAAACTTTACTTGGAATTTCCTGATTGTTTTTAAGCAACAATCCGAATTTTGTTATTTTAATTTTCTCTACATAGTGAGAAAATGGTCAAGGCCCATAAGTAGTGAAGCTGCTCTGTGTTTCCCTGTACTTAATATGCTATATCACAGTAACTTTGGAGCATTTTTCTTGAATAGTAGTGTCCAGCCAGTTGGTATTTATTATGATTATTTTAGGGATTGTGTAAATCTGATATACTATAAATGTTTATTTATTACATGTCTGAAAAAAAGAAGGCATTAGAGTGCATTTGACTGTTAACCAGTGTGGTTGTCCTCCATCCTTCTCTATGAGCATTAAGCTCTAATTATAGAAACCTTTAATTCGTCCTTCTACACTCTGGTGATCTTAAAGCTGCCCTCAACATACATTTTTATCCTCATCACAGATGCTGCTTGGAACAAAAGTGCTCTCTGTTCACCAGGGAGCAGAACTGAGTGTACCTATCCTGCCAGATTGTCCACCTATTTCCTCGGATAGCCTTTATACAGGACAAGTATTAGACAGTCACTAATTAAAAAAGTATTTACGACAGCTTGGAAATTTAAATGATGGTATACGTTTTAATCAATGCACATTTTTGCTTATCTTTTGATCTTATGCAGGTAAAAACAGGCTAAATTGTGAAAGTAGATAATTAGGTAATTAAATTAGCCATTTAAATGAATTAGGTAATTAACTTAATAAGATTTTCTAATAGCATTAAACAATTTGGCAACTAAATTAAGATTAGGCAAGGTAATCAAAATAGCATAATCTGTTAAATTAATTCAATTAATTTAATTGTATTAAATTACACAGCTAGTTGACTTGTGTTAAATTGCACTGGCAAAATTAAAATTAGGTACTGATTATTAATGTTAATATAGATATTAAATCAAAATAATCTTTTAATTTTGCCCATTAATCATAAACACTTTGATTTAGCTAGTGTTGTGGCGACTCAAAGCTGATCCCAGCTCTATTTTTGGGCAGAATGCCTACCTATTCTAGCCTTTGGTTTTGCCCAGAATTCCTCCAATTTTAAAGCACCAAGATGGCAGAGACACTATTTACTCTATGCAGTAGCACCTGTAAGCATGTTGTATGGTGGCATTATGTTAAGTGCAGTTCTGTCAGTTCTGTTTGGAAATTGTTATGAATTATATAATATTTATGGCTTTTCTTTACTTATATATTTTGAGAAGTTTTTAATATTACTCTTTCTTGTGAATTGTACATGCTCCGATTACATTCTTTTATTGATATGGTCAATATTTCATTAATATCAGATAAAAACTGTGCTTCTGAATTTCAGGTCAATTACCATTCTACAGATTATTTCAAAGGTTAACTGATGACACCCTAAGCAAATTATATTTGGGCAACATCCTTTTGTAGTATAGTAGGGTTATAGCAATTCAGTAGTTACTTACTTAACATTTTACAAAGATATGTCTTAATAATAGTTAGTCTATATATGATCTCCCACGAGTAGTCTGAGTTGGGAATGCACTTAATGGGTATACTTACAGTATTACACCATTATTTAGCCACACACTAAGTCCAGTTAGATTGATTTATATAAATTAAATAACTGTTGTGGACAAATATCTGAGAATTTTCCAGTGTTGTCTCTGGTAATTAATTAATAGGTACAAAACTATTTTTCTCCTAGACACATGTTGAGATTCACATTGTGCTCAAATTTAAAGTACAAAAGCCTTTTTTTAATTAAGCACTTAGACTGTGACAACACTATATAAACATAAGGGCTGAACTTTATACAAAAGGCAGATGAAAAGTTTGAAAACTGAAATACAGTTGAAGATGTAAAAAAACTGCAGATGCCCTTGAGTTTCAAAGTTCTGAAATGTCATTAATGGAAGCTCAGAAAGAAATCCATCCTCACTTCCCCAAGGCTATATGTCTCTGCATAGAAAAAGAGGGTCTGCCTTGATTTTGAAAACAAATTCTTGTGCTAAATGCAATGCTTATGAAGAAATCTAGAAAAAAAATAAAAACTTGAAACTGGAGTTGTTTTGCTTTCATTTAACAAAAAACATCTGCCAATGGGATAAGCAACATGTCTTCAAATAAGCTAAGTTTTCGTAAACACAAATTTCTTGATAAGTCAATAATACCTTACATTGAGGAAAACAAGATTTAATGGCTTGATATAAAAACTTTTCACTAGCTTACATTTCATTTTTTGTTTGTTTAAGTTGCAGCCGTGAAATGTCTGTTACATCTGCTACTGTATACTGCACCAAATGAACAAGTAAGACTTTGTAATCAGAGCCGTCTTAATGTATAAGCACAGTGGGCATTGGCCGGGTGCCCCAGGAGCATAGGGGCCCACCATGTTTCTGATGCCAGTGTTATTTTTCTGTTTTGCTATCAAAACTGGGGCCCCAGTGCACTACTTTGCCCGCAGACCTATGATGCTTTTAAGACAACCCTGTGTGTAATATCACTGATGTGTGTGTTTTGTATTTCTGTTGTGAATTTTTAAATAATTAAATCAAACAATATATAAACCAAGTTAGGAAACTGTTTGCATCTTGGTTGTTTAATCTTTGGATAACAGTTTAAATGCTTCTGTTTAGAGATGATGTTATATACTCACTGTGTTAAGTACTGAACACGGCACGTTTTGAGCTTAAAATGTTTCAGGCTGAGTCAGACTTAAGGTGTACTGTCTTGTTTCTATGGCCAATGGTGCCCAGCTTTAGCAAAAATAATTATGTAAATCAGGGGTGTCAAACTCCAGGCCTGGAGGGCTGCAGAGGCAGCAGGTTTTCATTCTAACCCTTTTCCTAATCAGTGACCAGGTTTCACTGCCAATTATCTTCTTTTCCCTTCATTTTAATAGCCCTGTTTTTGAGGATTCAGTGCTCAGAATTGATTTTTTTCTTCATTAAATGACAGCCAAACAGAAATGAGACATGAAACAAGTTGACAGACAACCAGCTGTATTGGGGCTTCAAACACCAACCAGTTTCTTAATGAGAAGCTGATTCTTGCTGTTAATTAAACTCGTTATTTAATTCCATGGCTTCCTGCTGCTCTCATTTTGCCACAGCAGACATTTCCAAAACTGTTGATTTTCTGTTTTTTCTAAGAAGACCATCAAAATTTTTCGATAACCTGAGAGATCAACCTTTCTGAGATCGTTCCTTTTCTTTATTTTCAGATATTGTGTGATGGGCACAGGTGAGCTGGTCATGTGGCGGCTTGTTTTGTGTCTGCTTATTGTTTGGCTGAATCAAGTTAATTAAAACTAAGGCAAAAGAAGTTAATCAGTAGGAAAAACTGGTCACTAATTAAGAAGATGGTTAGAATGAAAACCTGCAGCCACTGCGGCCCTCCAGGACTGGAGTTCGATGTAAATAATAATAAAGCTTGCAAGAGTCTTGTTTCTTGTCTTCTATATGCCTTTAAAATGCCATTTTCATTTTTCTTTTAATTGTTGTAACTAGGCCAAAGTCTAAATAGGCCTCTGTTGAACCTACAAATTCCAAACATGACAGTTTCATTTCTCTTGTTCTGCTGTGGATCACTGTGGCTATTTGCCAGCCTGAACAGTCCATGCCTTCAAATCCCCAGAAAGAGTCTGCAGGTATTTCTTGGGAATTAGCAGGTATTTGTAGGCCAGTCGAGGGGTATACTGTAATTCCTACCAGATCTACTCCTGGGTCTCCTGTCAGAGGATGGATGCATCTTCCAAGAACCTTGTCCAGCAGGGCATTTTAACTACAAACTGCCTTACCTGACTCGTATCTGGCTAGAGAAGCAACTTTCATACTGTTGAACTCCTCACTCTGTCATGAAGAACCAGTCACTCTGCTGCAACAACATTTTTGCCACTTGTACTCACATTTCCATTCTATCTGGCATTACACAGAGTTTAGGCACATAGATAAGGATGACGGATGTAGATCAGCCATTAAAGCTGAAAGTGTTTTCTGTTGCTTCGTCTTAAAGAATTTGATGCAGAGGGTCTTGTGGGAAGTTGGGGTATTCACTGTCATGCAGACATCACAGGCGAATGCACAGTGCTTTGATCAGATGGAAGTGGTGCAGAAGGCCACCACAGAAGAACTGGGAAAGAACACTGAGAAAAGCAGAGGTTAAGAATGATTGCAATTTCATTAAAAAATAAGAATTTTCTGCATATCTAATGTGGCGGGTGGCCGGAATCCTTACCTGGCCAGAACGCCCAAGGTGTGGAAGGACTGAGGGAGAGAGTATTATCAGGACAGTTTCTCCACCGGGCAGCCCCCTTGGTCTCCAGTGTGGCCATGGATTATGAGCATGGGAGCTCAACCCTGTTTGGAACCCGTGACCACCACCAGGGGGCGCATGGACCTTTCCAGGGCCTTATTTGGTCATGCTTCCGCCCCACCCGTCCGTCCAGGTGCCCTATAAAAAGGAGCCACCTCACTCCATAAGAGTCGGGAGGAGAGGACAAAGCCTGAGGATGAGTGGAGGGAGAAGGACTGACGGCAAGAAGGGACCGTTGTGTTGGTGACTTGTGCACAGTGTGTTTACTGTAAATAAACCGGATGTTCTCTTCAACCTGTGTCCTGCCTGTGTGTGTCCAGGTTAGGGTGGCGGTAAGACCCCTAGTGGCTTACCCCAGTTTATTAAGAAAAAGACATATAATGTAGCTATGAAAAGGTCTAATTAAAAAAGTAGGTTTTTAGGAGTTTTTTAAAGTGATTCACATTGTTAGCCTGGCTTATCTCTTTTGGTAAAGTATTCCAGATATTTGGTGTATAACAGTAAAAGGCCGCTTCAGCACTTCTTTTAGGGTTGGCTCTTGGAATAATAAGCAGAGCACTATTAGAAGATCTAAGGCTGCAACTTGAAATGTAATCGGACATGCACTCCAAAACAAAGGAAGAAGCAAAATTATTTAAGGCGTTATATACCATTAGCAGTCATTTTAAAGTCAGTTCTAAAAGACAGAGGAGATCAATGTAAACATTAAAACTGGTGAGATGTGCTCATATTTTCTGGTTAAGATTCTTGCTGCTGCGTTCTGAAGTAATTGCAACAGATTGATGCCTTTCTTAGGTAGTTCCGTTAGGAGTGCATTACAGTAATCTAGTAGACGAAAAAACAAAACAGTGAATTAATTTCACAGCATCTTGTAGTGTTGTTAGAGGTCTAACTTTTACAATGTTCCTTAAATAAAAAAAATGCAGACCTAGTATTATGGTTAATAAGCAATTTAAAGTTTAGGTCAGAGTCCAGATTACACCAAAATTGTTTAGTTCTTCCTTGATTTTTAATTCTATTTTTTATTATACTCATAATTTTGGTGTTTGCCAGCGACTAAGATTTCAGTTTTTCCCCTATTTAGCTCACAATCACCTTAATCTTCATTTATGAACAACTGCCCTGCATTACTTATAATCAGCACTTCAGACTGCCACTTCTACCCCAAGCAGCAGGGAATAGAAATGAACTATGGACTCAAATTGTAAGGCAGCGGGCAGTGTGGCATAGAGGTTAAGGCTGTGGACCTGAGGCTGCAGGTTTAATAATAATACATTTTATTTATATAGCGCCTTTCCCATGCTCAAGGCACTTACAGAATATAATAAAGAACGGCAGTGTATACAGTATATAGCATTGTACAAACCAGATAAATAAATAAAGAAGATTAAGACAGTGAATTCTGAAAAAAAAAAAAAAACAGACAACATAATTGATGGTCTCGCACACACTCACACAGGTTACATTAGCATCTTGACAGAGAAGTAAACTGAGAGAAGGGTAATAAAGTCAAGTAGAGCTAAACGCCTTCCTGAACAGATGAGTTTTGAGTTGTTTTTTAAAACAATTCATGGAGTCAGCTGACCTGCTTAATTTCGGTAGGTCATTCCAGAGTCTGGGTGCTATACAGCTGAAGGCCCTGTCACCCATGGAGTGTAGATTAGTGTGGGGCACAACAAGATTGCCAGAATCAGAGGACCTTAGTGGGCGGGCAGGCAAATAGTGATGGAGAAGGTCACTGATGTAGTTTGGCTCAAGGTCGTTTAAGGCTTTGTAGGTTATTAGTAGGATTTTATTTTCGATTCTGTAAGACACAGGGAGCCAGTGAAGACGGAGCAGGATGGGTGTTATGGACTCGCTGCTGCTGGTTCGAGTAAGGACTCTTGCAGCTGAGTTTTGAATAAGCTGGAGCTGTGATATAAGATTAGAAGGGGTACCTGCCAGTAGGGAATTACAATAATCGATGCAGGATGTGATAAAAGCATGGACAAGTTTCTCAGCATTAGAGAAGGAGAGGAAGGAGCGAACATGGGATATGTTACAGAGGTGAAAATAAGAAAGTTTCTTAATGTGATTTATGTGGGCGGAATAAGAGAGGGAGGAATCAAAAATGACACCAAGATTTTTTACAGTATAGGCAGGTCTGATGAGATCACCGCCAAGATGGACTGGGAAGGAGCTCATTTTATTAAGTTGCATTTTAGTCCCAATTTGCAGGAGTTCAGTTTTATTGCAATTTAATTTTAAAGAGTTCTGCTCCATCCAGGTTTTAATTTCACTAAGGCAGGTTGTGAGCTGAGAAAGCTCTAATGAAGTTCCACTTTTAACATTGAAGTAGAGTTAAAATATAAAAATGATAACCCAGTCCATAGCTACGGATAATATGGCCAAGGGGAATCATGTAAATACAGAAAAGCAGAGGACTGAGGACAGAGCCCTGAGGAACTCCTTGTGTGACTGGCGCTGAACTGGATCTGCTGTTGTCAAGACTAACAAACTCTTGCAGGTTTGATTCCTGCTACTGACACTATCTCACCACACACAAGTAAATTGACCTACCTGTGGTTCAATTTGAAAAATAAACGTAACCAATTGTATCTCAGATGCTGTAAGTCACCTTGGATAGAGGCATCAACCAAATAGGCAAATATAAATCTAACTCTTCTCCCAATTGCATCACGCTTGGCTGTGCGCTGCTCCGGTGATCACAAGACATCAAAGGCTATTAATGCCAAGAAGAAACATCACCTGCAAACACCATCTTCAGAGGTGAAGCCATCAGGTCCCCAGACAAGTGCACCGTGGAAATTATGGAAACTATGAAGAGCAATGGATATGTTTAGAGTAGTCATACAACCACATTAAACAAAAGTAGCACTGACTTCACAAACAATCTGTTGCTCTGAAAATTCTTGGGTTATTCCTCCTGCACTGTGGCTTTCTTTGCAAATCCCAAAGACATTCAAAATAGACTTAAGTAAATAACATTTTGTTTTAAATACAAGACATTCAGGATTGGTTAACTGGGAACTTTAAGTGAGTATGAAAGTTTGCCTTGCCAGGACTGGTTCTTGTGTGTTGTGCCTGATGCTGCTAGAAGGCTTTTATTTTTTCTGGATGTTGCTCTTGCAATTTCATGCAGTGCATGCATTCGCATATCAGACTGCAGATCTAATTTGGGCTGGCATACGTTTAATGATTAGATTTCAGAGTGTCAGCTGCGCTCATGACAACCAGAATGTTTCATGGCTGTACATCCTCAGGCTTCAATGTTGAACGTACAAAGATGCAAAATAGACTTAAGTAAATAACATTTTGTTTTAAATACAAGACATTCAGGATTGGTTAACTGGGAACTTTAAGTGAGCATGAAAGTATGCCTTGCCAGGATTGGTTCTTGTGTGTTGCACCTGATGCTGCTAGAGGGCTGTGCTCCCCCCCCCTCCCACTCACACACACACACACACAACCCTGCATTTTGCATTTCCGTGGTGTTACAAAAATGTAAACAGTTAATTTTTAAGAGTGACTGCAGTTAGCCCAGCTATCTCATGGTTGTAGCCTTTTTTATTCAACCACTTTAATCCTCCTCCTAAAATCCTAAAATGTGCATGTTAGCATGTTAGGTTAGCTGACATTATTTAATTTAACCCACCATGGGCCTGTGTACAGGAGTGGGCCCCATGATGGACTGGCATCCCATGCTGCATTGTTTCCTGCCTCCTGACTTTGTTATCTATAACTGGATTAAATGTGTTGGAAAATGTTATGTTTTTTACTTTAGAGAAAGATTGGAATAAAGTGAAAAGTAGAACAGAGCTGTTTTAAAGGGTGCAAACATCGTAACAGGGTGGAAAAACTGTACTTTATACCTGCCAGTCAAGCTGAAGGGCATTACATTTTATTAATCTCTTTTATTTTTTCTGGATGCTGCTCTTGCAATTTCATGCAGTGCATGCATTCGAATATCAGACTGCAGATCTAATTTGGGCTGGCATACATTTAATGATTAGATTTCAGAGTGTCAGCTGCGCTCATGACAACCAGAATGTTTCATGGCTGTACATCCTCAGGCTTCAATGTTGAACACACAAAGATGCAAAATAGACTTAAGTAAATAACATTTTGTTTTAAATACATGCCATTGCTTTGTAGGCAGCTTACAATATAGCTAGCTGAATGCTACTGCCTTATGAATAAAAACAAGTATTTGTTTTGGATTTTAATCTAGAGCCAGTAGGTTAGTGCTTATCTTCAGTTTATTTTCATTGGTAAGACATTTCCACGACATTTAAAAAGCAGTAGGCTTTCGAAGGTTGAAGCTCAGTTTACGTTTTTTGCATAAAAATATGATATAATTGCATCTCAACATTTTAAATGTAATTATAGTACCTGAAAGGTATTTCTTTCTGTTCGTTTGGCTTTGAGCTGAGTAAACTTGAAAAGAAATTAAAAGAATCATTTGGCTTCTTTTTCATCCAATATTTTTAAAAAGGATTCTTCCATTACCCACAGTGACACTATATTTAATTTTGCTGCTCTTTAGATGGTTGTTTCCTATAAACTCCTTTCATTTAGCTTTCCAAAATATTTAAGATATCTGTCTCTTCAAACAGTGGAAAATCTGCGTAATGTTTCATAGAATAACTACCAATGCAAAAGTATGTCCGGTGTATAAAATAAACAAAGTTTTCAGTTCTTCTCTACTATTTAGTATTTGATCCTATCACTTCTGTCTTTATGCTTGAATGATTCATGAGAAATTTTGCTTCTTTATTATTGTGTGTAAATACTACAGTTAAAACTATTCTCGGTAGGGTATGATAGATTGTTTATTCTGAACCAGTGCCCATATGTTTAGTCAATTAATTTATACCATTAATCAATTTTTTTTTATTTCTGTACATATTTAAGCTAACTATGCTTTCAGCTTTGTCCTCAATTCTTTGTGATGTATGACTGCACAGCTGAGAGATTTCATAAAAGCATTAAAATTCAGACCCAAGTGCTTTCCACTTTTTCATATAAATAAAGCTCATTCTTACTGCTTCCTGACATTTTGTGTAGTTTATTATCTAAGCACTAGACTTTATATTACAAGGCTCCAGTTGAACACCTACCTCCAACATACTGAGTAAAAATGAGCAAGGCACTTAACTTGCCTGGACTCCCAACTCTGCAAAATAAACAGATGTGCTGTGTATCTCTGTAAAGCGCCTTGGGGTGGTGTTCACTTTAGAGCTGTGTCATATAAAGGTTATTTGTTTGTGGTTCTGTGCACAAGATATGGATATTACTTTTGTAATTAATATTTAATTTTTGATTTCTGCTCTTCAGTTTCAATATGGTGCTGTCCGTCAAAATGCTGTTGTTAGGCAGTCTGCACTTGTCTGTCTCTTGTTGGTGAACTGAATGGCAGTAGTAAGGCTGGAGGGAAAACGAAACAAGCAGCTCTCACTCACTGCAATAAAGCTTGTAATAAAAAAATATTACTTTTTCAGCATATCACACAATTCTTTCAGTTTTTTTTCAATTTATTTAACCTTGTTTCGCCAAAAGTTTACAAAGGCAGTGATGTTTTCTGCATAGCTCCTTAAAGAATGGACTTATTAGATTGCTCCTATATGCATTTTAGAATGAAACACACCATTCTATAATTTTATGTCTAAGCACTTTCTGTGAAAATTACAGGCAGTTTAAGAGCAGTTTTCAAAAATACATACAGTAGTAATTAAAATTTTGTGCAACAGAAACAAGCTTCTGTTACAGATATAACAGAGCATTTCCTTTGGACTGTCAATGGATTCTCTGCTGAAGTACTTTCTGACATAAAGAGCATATGGTCTTTTAACTTAAATTTTGTCTTTTAACAGACGTGGATAAGACATCATGTTAATTTGATCTTTTTAGTGTGACTAATTTTGTCTGTTCTTCAGGTGAAATTCATATCTAGTTTATCTTCAAACCTGAACATGAATTAATTGAGTACTAAAAACAAATCCTTATTATCAATTTGTAGAGATAATCAAAGTTAATTTGTGAGTTTCTTTATGATCCAGGATTACTTTCAACTTTATGCTGATTTTTGCAAGTGACAGATCCTGGCACTCTGAACTGGAAGGTTTATAACAAAAAACAGATAAATGCACAAGTGGTATGTGGTGTTTTTCTGTGAAGGTACTTTTTTTAAAGCATTAAAAACCTAAATAAACACACTTCTGTTGAAGAAACATTTACAGTCATTAATATTCATAAATGCTTTTTCAAAAATCACTTAATTCAGTTACGTCATAATGTCAGACCAAACATATTGATGTAACTATTTTGAAATGCATTAAACCGAGAACTTAAGGACTAAAATTTCCAGAAAAGGTCATTGGTGTTTGAAGTTAGTGCATGATACAGTCATTTAAATCTTCAGAACAAGCCATTAATGCAGTTTCTTCAAATATCCAATAGTTGAGCCACTAATAGATTCTTAATAGAGCCATTTGTGTTGCAGCCATAGAACTTTCGAGCCTCAGGTTTCTGTATAGGTTGGGTTGCCTACAATCTGAAGTGGATTTTTTTTCCTCATTTCGTGAGCATTTCTTACATTAGACCAATTATTATTATTATCCATCCATCCATTATCCAACCAGTTATATCCTACCTAACAGGGTCACGGGGGTCTGCTGGAGCCAATCCCAGCCAACAAAGGGTGCAAGGCAGGAAACAAGCCCCGGACAGGGTGCCAGCCCACCGCAAGGTGCGCACACACACACACACACACCAAGCACACATTAGGGACAATTTAGGATCGCCAATGCACCTAACCTGCATGTCTTTGGACTGTGGGAGGAAACTGGAGCACCCGGAGGAAACCCATGCAGACACGGGGAGAACATGCAAACTCCACACCGGGAGGACCCAGGAAGCGAACCCGGGTCTCCTAACTGCAAGGCAGCAGCACTACCATTGCACCACCGTGCCGCCCATTATTATTATTATTATTATTATTATTATTATTATTATTAATGTCTGTCATTCCAAAACACAAAATTTTCCAAAGTGGGAGTGTTATGCAGCATGTATTTTCAGTGTGTGTTGGCAGTATATCAGTCGCAATCTCCTTATGACATTATGGGACAGCTACTGATTTTACTCCCTAGTCACATTTTTATAGAGAGTGCATGTTTTCCTTGTGTTTTATTAAGTTAATTTAGATTACGTCTCACATCCCAAAGGTGTATTATTGGTGACTCTAAATTGCCTGAGTGTGAGCAAATGCAGGTATGTGCACAAGTATTCCGTTCAATGGAAAGGCAAACCATTCAGGGTTGGTTCCTACTTTATACTTGAATCTACTGTCTCAGATACCAATAAAAGAAAATTAATGGAGGATGACTGAATTATTATTTTCTTGTTTAACAATTTATGATAATATGGAAGGCAAAACTGAGTAAGGTAACAAATGATAATGTGTTACATCAAGACGATTATGACAGAATTGTTCAAAACACATTTAGAAAATTTAGGTACCTACCATAATGAAAAGTATTACTTAGGAGAACCAGTATAGGGTTTTGTTTAAAAGGAACCTAAGAGATTAGGGTAGTATCTAGTAAATTGTTTTTAGGAAGCCATGTCCTTTCACAGCAAAACTTAGTACAACAGAGCATTAGTGGATGATGTACTGAGGAGCAGGGCTCAAAACAAAACAGTTTTGATGGATTGGCAACTTTATGACTTTCAATGGTCTGGCATCCCATTCAAGGTTGGCTCCTGCTTTGTACCCAGTGATGCCAGGAAATGGTGTGCCCCTGTGAAGGAATAAGTTAGCTCAGAAAGTAAAACATTGAATGAATAAAGAAAAGATTGTTGAACAAGAAAAATGTTATGTAAAAATGTGTAATTAATATCATCAGTTACTGTGTATTCAACAAGATAAAGTCTTGAGAACATCAAAAGAATTTTTAATCAGATTTGTGTATTTTTTAAAATATTCTGTCACACTTAAGCAAAGCGTGGGTCCCTTGTCTATACTTATGATCTATTGGGTATGCAGCACTCATGTGGCTCCTGCTGGAATTGTGTCTGTTCCCCTAGCAATTTCCGAATACAAACAAATTTAAAAAACAAATAAATACTGCTTGGAATGCTTGGAAGCTTTTGTGTTTTTGTGTATTTAGCAGTCTCCTAAAAACACTAGAAATGTTATTTTGAAACTGAAAAGTCTACAAAATATGACACTATTAATGAACAATATGCATCTCCTTCTGATGTTTCACAGTAACAGATGCAAAGCATAGAATAGCCATGGTATGTAAATAATAAAGTTCAATTAATATAAGCTTTAAACAAACTAAATAAATATATAAATTACTTAAAAGTTGTCATTTTTGTTACTGTAGTACTATGCTTTGCTTATTTGAAGTTCCTAGGTACTACCCATATAAAAGGTACTAAATTTAACTTTGTAATTAACTAGGGGGCTTCGCCCCATGCTCGCTTTGCTTGCCAACCCCCCTGCCTGCACAACATGCCAGCAACTTCGCATTTCTGTTGCTCGCATATGTGGATTTCACTTTCACCAAACAACAAAACTTTGAATTCTCGTGGATACGCCTCTTCATTTGAAAGAAACACTACTTTTCCCTGATGACAACACGAATTAGACGATCTACATACTTCTGTCATATCACCTATGTCCATATATTCACTCTCTTTTTGCTTTTACCTTTTCATCAATATCGCATTGAATTTTGATTCCGTGTTTGGAATTACATCATGACAACACAACGTATAACTGCCCGTGAGTGAATATCATTTCTTTCTCTCTACAAGAAATATGTCTGACAATAGCATTCACACAAATGAGAAATTATTGAACCGTGTTAGTCATTATGTGGGCAGGACTTTTCCAAATCTCTTTGCATAAGCTCTTGTCTCACAGGTCTTGAAATTTTCTCTTGCAGGATTTCACTTTCACCAAACAACAAATCGTTTAATTCTCGCGAATAGGCCCCTTCATTGGGAAGAAACACTACTTTTTTTTCTGATGGCAACACAAATTAGACGATCTACAAGTCGCCCACTTAAAGTTTAAATCCGAACAATATATTCCATCTCTTTTCGCTGTTCCATTATTTCACGAGTAAAAATTTCCATTTGTTTGTGCTAATGTGATCTTTACTATCATTTTTTGAGACTTTCGAATTTTCAGACTTCCGTTATCTCTTACCTGCTCTGCATGTGTATCGCGCCAACATTTTTGAATTCTACTTTGAGTTCTACTTTGTCATCTACTCTTTGACTTTTATTTCCAGCCCCGGGCGTGGTTAAATCTCTTGGCACAAAGTCACGTCTCACAGGATGTGAGAGTGTCTCTCTGAGAAAATCACGTCTCGTTTTTTTCTAAGATTTTTTTTATATTGGAGAGATGTTTTTAGATACATTAATATTTCAGAGATTTATGCATCCATTTTATACCAATAAGGAGGAAGTTTCATAAAAAACTAATTTCCAATACACAGAAAAACAACTAATATATCTAGCATGTTCTGTAGTGACTGCAGCCGGAGAAGAGATTTAGTTACATTTTATGCCTTATTGCTGAGTGTCATAAGCTATCCTTATGTTTTCTAACTCACTTATCCATTTCAGGGTCTCAGGTGGTTGGCTCCTGTAACTTCACCTTTATGTGCAAAGTAGGATGCAACCCTGGCCAGGCACTACTCCATCACGGATGTCACTCAAATACACTCACACTCTGCTAGGGACCCAGGCACGACTTTGGGAAAAATGTATTAGTTTATTTTATGTGTCAGGTGCTTCACAAACTTGGTTAAAAATTCACATAATCCCATTATATAGTATAATTAAGTAATTTTACACTAAACAATTGAAAACAAACAAGCTAATGATGTGCGCTGGCAATTGGAAGGTTGATGGTTCAAATCCCGTAAATGCCAGAAGTGACTCTACTCCATTGGGCCCTTGAACAAGGCCCATAACCTGCAGTTGCTTCGTCCTGGGTATGATGTTAATCTGCATCCAGCCCTGCAAGCAGGTCCTCCAACTTGGAGGGAGAACTTGGGGGTTGGTGGCAGGATTGGCACTCCAGCCACCATAAAAATTTGTTGTCAAGTTGTCAGCCACTGCACTTGGGTCCCAGTCTGGGTGGTTTGTCGCGTGGTGGTTGCGGCAAAGCGCTATCAGCGCATGCTCCCAACTTCTAGGGTCGTATGCTAAATTTCCTAAAACAGTCATTAACCAGGTACTTTTCATTGACTAAGAAATCAAGTGGATTTGAATGAAAAAATGGATAATTTGAGGAAAAAATTAATTGATTGTGAGAATTGTATCTGAGAAAGTGCCCTATTTGAAAGCTGTAAAAGCTGATAATTAGTATCACAGGCCTGCTAGTTTCAGCAAAACAATCATGTACAGTTGATTTTACAAAATGGAGTTTACATGTTAATCTGGAAGTGTGAGTCATGGATTCTTTTCTGTTGAGGACACCACAGCAATATACACTGACCATAAGGAAGATGGGTGGTTTACTGGCTACCTGGATCTTTGAGTATCCAAGGGACTATTCACAATAGAGGATTTCCAAATATTCATACTCTTGACTAAATTCTTGTCAAAATTAAAACACAACCATTTTTTTGCATTTGTAGGACAATAGCTCTTTCTGTCTTTAAATAAGTTATTTTCCACAGTTGTGTAGTTCATTTTTTCCAAGTCCTGCTTTTCGCTTTAAGTACCAGTTAGGAGAAATAAGTTTTAGAAAAACCGACTTCACATGCTGTTTACATTTGTAAATTTTCAGTATCTGAACTTAGTCATATACACAATAAAAATAATTATACCCAATGAAAGAAGAGCATTTTTATGTGAGAATGGTTTTACACTTACATATAAGACAGTGGGTGGCACAGTGGCGCAGTGGGTGGCACTTCGGTCTCGCAGTTAGGAGACCTGGGTTCGCTTCCTGGGTCCTCCCTGTCTGGAGTTTGCATGTTCTCCCCGTGTCTGCGTGGGTTTCCTCCTACAGTCCAAAGACATGCAGGTTAGGTGCATTGGCGATTCTAAATTGTCCCTAGTGTGTGCTAGGTGTGTGTGTGTGCGTGTGCGTGTGCGTGCCCTGCGGTGGGCTGGCGCCCTGCTCGGGGTTTGTTTCCTGCCTTGCGCCCTGTGTTGGCTGGGATTGGCTCCAGCAGACCTCCGTGACCCTGTAGTTAGGATATAGGATAATGGATTGGATAATGGATGGATGGATATAAGACAGTTTTGATTGGATTCCCTTTGATATTAAGCTTATTTTATTTAAGCTTCCCATTGGAGGTCTACTGTTTATTCAGTTGACATTCCATATCCCAATAGGTAACACTGTGAATTTCTGTGAACCTTCAACAGATAGTGATGTTCAAATCCTCGTAATTCACATATAAAAACATAATGCAGCTTGAAACACACTTAATGCATAAAAGAAAGGTCAAATATAAGACATAAATATTTAAAAATCTGGCATATGAGATTAAAGGAGCTATTCTGGAGGGGATGTGTTGAATGTGACACAGGAAGACCAACAACCCAAACAAGCCTAGCCACATTTGCCCTGACCATATGTAATGGTGTGTCCCTCACCTGTCTTTCTCTAGAGAGGAGAATTCATCCAGTAACATTTGGTTGTGAGAGTGGTGAAGTGAACATGCTTGTCAGATCTGGGAAAACCTGAAAGAATGGTGTATACTGTGCTTCTTAAATATGTGGACAGATGAAAATATTTAGCAAGAGGGGAATACTTGCACATACTGTAAGCAATGAGATTTATAAGCAGAATTTTAATGTTATTCTTTATTTAGCAGAAATCGTTAGCCTATGGCGACTGTCAGAAGTGTTCATATACATACAGTTGGCTTGGTTGCTTGCAATGCAAATAGCATGAAGAAGCAAAGATAAAAAAAATTATGTCTCAAAATATAGGATCATCTGTCTGAAGGGCAGCCCTTCAGAGCTGGAAACTTAATTGAATTAGCTTATAATATCTAGTGACTGTCTTTTTATTTAGGTTCTGTGCAGTAAAATTTTAAAGGTATTAGTAGTGTGTCAGTTAGATTTCTCCTGTGTCTTCTTTCTTTTTTTGTACATTACGTGCTACCACCAAACATTCCAAGATGAATACAATTAATAACATTCAACCGTAAGAATTTACTATAAGTCTGCTGTATCATAAAGAAAGAATGAAAGCATCTACATTAACATTACATAATAGTACTCTGAAAATTATGGTTGCTTTTTGTATGTAAATATTATCACATTTTTTTAATTAAATATATTTGCTGTCATATTCCCTCTTTTATTCTAATTATTTGTTATTCATAACCTGAAGAAATCCTAATGAAACATGCTTGTAAATTCCTGCTGTTATCAAAAACTTTTCCAGAAAGCAACAAACAGAAACAGACAGGAAACAATGCATTTTAATTACTCAACAAAAGAGAAAGTACCAAACATGCCATCTGTGTCATGTGCAAATGAAAACTGTTGCCCAGAATAAAAACAAGTGTGTAAGCATTTAATTTGATTCTGTTAATTGACTGTTGACTCCTTTTTATGCTTTATGTGAAGTCATTCACATCCTCGGTTACCACAGCAATCAAGCATTTTCCCTAATTTTCTTCCCCGTGATACAGTACCTAGCAACAATCGATAAATGTCATTTGTCTCATTTTGTCTATAGACTAACTGTATTTATTATTTTAAATGCCAAGTGCTGCCAAAGAGTGAAAAATTAAAGATTTTTATACAGAAAGTAACAGGAAGGATTCAAATAGTAATACTGACAGAAAAGAGATACCCTATTGTACTTGAGGATTTGTGGAAACAGAACATTAAGGATGCTGTTCCTTTTCTCCTTTTCATACAACTAATTTTGCAAACATTTTGCAAAGTGACTTTAATGGGAGTTAAGAGTTACACGTCACCTGAGAGGGCCAGGAAGGCTTACCATTAATGGAATCACCAGGCAGCTCTACTGGTCCTACACCTAAAGAGGCTGCAGTGGCACAGGTACTGCTAGCTGCTTGTTGACCATAGCTTTGTCAATTAAAAACTCAAGAAATGTATGTTTTAACCAACATGGAAAATGATATCTAGAGCTAATCGGACTGAAATTTCAACCTACATTGCTGAAATAACAATGTACAAGTGACAACAATAAGAAAATAAAACTGTAGAACATTAAAAATAACAGGAACATAGTAACAAGTATGAACATTAACAACAGTTGTCCTGCAGTCCAACTGTGTCTAGTATGATTGTCTCTTGAAGATGCCATGACACCTCTGGCACACGGAACCAATGGCTCATTAAACCTGGAGTTACTGCAATAAGGTTTGACAATGTTGCTGGATATTTGCTGGAAAAATGGTCACATTTCCAGAAGTTAAGATCTAGAGCATCTCAAATGTATTCTATAACGTGAAAACCAGGGGAGAAAGCAGGCCAAGGCAGTGTATGTGCACCAGCATTCATTCTTTTATGACAACCTTGACAACAGCTGCTACTGTATGTGTGATCTCATGTTGTCCTGCTTTGGCATCATGGGTTTGAATCCCTCACCTTCTCATTGTGGAGTGTGCCTGTTCCCCTGTGGGATTTCCACTTCATATTTCAGTTTTCATTCGACATGCTAAGTTAATTCATAATTTCAAACTGCCAATGTTTGATTGTGGGTGTAAACTGGGCGATTAGCTGGTGCTCTGTTGAGTTCAGGTTACTTCACACTGCTTAATTCTTCCAGGATAGGTTCTGGTACCACATGATCCTGAATTAAATTTAGCAAGTTTTATAAATGTTATTATTTCTTAGAACATCCATCCATCCATTATCCAACCTGCTATATCCTAACTACAGGGTCACGGGGGTCTGCTGGAGCCTATCCCAGCCAACACAACACAAGGCAGGAAACAAACCCCGGGCAGGGCGCCAGCCCACCGCAGGGCACAAACACACACACACTAGGGACAATTTAGGATCGCCAATGCACCTAATCTGCATGCCTTTGGACTGTGGGAGGAATCTGGAGTACCCGGAGGAAACCCACGCAGACACGGGGAGAACATGCAAACTCCACACAGGGAGGACCTGAGAAGCGAACCCGGGTCTCCTAGGGTGCTACCTACTGCGCCACCATGCCACCCTTCCTTAGAACACTTGAATTAAAAAAATGTGAATACTGAATGCTCTTTCAAATGTGCAGAAGCACATCTTTAATGGTTGTAAAACAAGTATAAGTGTACAATCTGCCAGACACCAGTTATAGAACACCCCAGACTTTAAATGTTAATTTTAGTAATGAGCAATTTTCCCTGAGGCAGCTCAGAACTTGGATGCACAACCTGTTTGTTAAATAGTACAGCTGGGAAAGGTGCAAAGGAACAAGGTGAAAGAAAATGCATCTCTAGATAGCTTGGCATGGCTAGGAGATACAGTACATTTTGGTTCTTATAGTTAGGGCATGGCATCAGTGAGAACACCCCAGGAACCTTTTTTGCAGTTCTGGGGTCAAGCAGTCCAGTTTAGTATTGTGGGATGTTTGCTGAGATTGGATGAGCTGTATACAGTATACTGTTTGTTTTTGCATTTTCACACAAGTGACAAAACTAATGACATACTTCTGTGAAAGGTCATCCTATTGAAACATACAGCATTTTAACATGTTTAAAATTTATTTTGTTACAAAAAAAAAAATAATTGTACCCAGTGAAGATCTCTATAACATAATCCTTTTTGATGTTGCTTTACTGCGGGATGTTTTGATCCCTGCGTTTTTATTTGAGTTTTTCCATAGAAACACGTGTGATGAAATGCAGAATTAGGCATTCTTTGACTTGTTACATATTAATGTTTTACTGAATCAAAGTAATGCAGTAGCTCCAGTTTTGTGAGTCACAAACTAGTACTCCTTAGAGCACTGGTCTTATTTATGTGGTATGCATATTGTAATGCGTATTGCTGTATAGCTGCCTTTTTATCACCCAGATTAAGTCCAAAGAGGTCAAATGTATAAGTGGGAAGGATGATTTCAGAGAGATAACTAAGTTAAAAGTATACAGAATGGACACCACTACCCTTCCAGCACTCCTGGCCTAACTGCACAGATCTCGCACCCCTGCCTGCCTGGGGAGTTGTTTGCCTACTTTTATCCCACCTACCAAAAGCACTCATGTTTCCAATCTCTTGCTTCACTATCATTCCAGCTGTGCCTTATCCCTGATTGACTTAACAACTGCAGAGTGTCTGGAGTGTCTCTGGTTCTCTTTAAACCTCATACATGTGTCACTTCCGGACAAACTCTGAAATCAGATTCACAGGCAGTCCTACTTTTGCTATAGCAACAATGTGCTGGAATTTACTGACTCTTGTTGCTCCTGTACCTCAAGCCATCAGTTACCATTTAGAGGACTGTGTTGGCAAGGCAGTTTTTCAGCTACCTATTTCCCAAAAGGGACAACATTATGTAGGCCTCTGTTGAATAGTAGGAGAGTTAATCCTCCTGTCACTCCGTTCAGAGTTTGCACTTGAAGAAGCTGTTCAGCCCATGTTCCCCAGCTAGTGGCCACATAATTCCACATGGTGACCAGATGACGATGCAATTTCTTGCCTGCCTTCCCAGGACTTGATCTCTCATTCATAAAATATGGTTGCAGATTTCTGGCAACTGTTAGGTCTTCTACCCTTGTATGCGCTCATCTTTGTGGCATATCTCTCTATTTCATATCGGTACTTTTGAATATCGTTTACCCAGGGCACCTAGTAAACACACATACAGGGCATACCACCCCTCCACAGACTCTGCACATCTCCACATTGGAACATCTTCTCCATCTCCAGTGGGTATTTCTCTGTTCAAGGTTTCTTGGGGAACGTGCTGTTGTCCTTGATGAACTCCTGCCAGCCAGATGCCTCTTAACAATATTAAGATAAACAAGTTCCATTAACCTTACATTAAGCACTGATGTCAACAGTCCAGAAGAGAAATAGTTGCATTGCCAAACAAGCATAATCATCATTTTACCTCAGTAAATGGATTTATTTATATATTTATTGTGATGGACGGTCGGGGATCCTACCCGGACGGGACACCCTTTATATGAGAAGACCGGAGGACTGGGCACTATCAGGAGTACCTCCCCTGGGACATGAGAGGGCAGCCCCCTGGGTTTACATCGGGGCCACAGATTTGGAGCGTAGAAGCTCAACCTGCTGGGGGGTCCGTGGTCATCACCAAGGACAGCTCCAGAGTATGGACATACAGCACTTCCACCATACCCAGAAGTGCTGCCGGATGAGGAGCGGGGTTCCTGTGCAGCATTTCCGCCACACCCGGAAGTGCTGCTGGAGGTTAATCGTGGGACACCTGGAGCACTTCCGGGTGCACTATAAAGGAGGCCGCCTCACTCCATTCAGGGGCCGGAGTCGGGAGGCAGAAGACGAGGTTGCTAGTGAGGAGTGGAAGTGGCAGAAGAAAGGATCGAGTCGAATTGGGTATTGGAGCACGGTATAGTGTGTAGGACAGTATAAATAAATAAAAGAGTGTGTTCTGGACATTCTGGGTCTGTGTGTCTGTCTGTAGCTGGCCTATACTCTACATTATTTATTTGTGTTGGCACATTGCAACTCAGACCACCAAATTAATCAGAGTTGCTCAGTGCCCGCCATTCCTCTGTCTCGAGAATCCCATTAAACATCTAAAAGTAGAAAATATTGATCGGCTCCAACATAGGCAGTAGATAGGTCAAGGGTGTACTTGTTCTTATTTAATCAGCTACATAGCTGTGCATTAACACATTGCCTAAGTCAGATGAAGTATAGCCATGCTGTTCACCTTTTGTATTTTAGGATTAGACTGAAATTTTGATGAAACACCAACCAGTCTAAGCAGTTTGCATGAATCACAACCAAACATCTCACAAACACTTGCGTACTTAAAAATCATAAGTAAATTTATACATACATTCATAAGTAATTGTATTTTTCAACTTATTATTCTATGAATTTAGTGAGAAGCTGGAACAATGCATATTCTGCTGCTGCTGCAGTAGTAGGAGGCCAGAACTAACTCTGGATTATGTGGCCAGTCTATCACATGGCACTTGCCCATTCAAATAACTATGGTTTAGAATTGCAAAGCACTACTAGTCCATCTTTGTATTTTTTGAAATAAAAAGGAAATGTTCAGACTGACTTACCTGTACCAAAAGAGATGTGGAATAAAGAAATCATACGTGAAATTATCTGAATTTCTCAACATTCTGTTCAGCTTCTCAGTAGCCTGGCATTGTATTAAAATCACATTAGATCAATTGCAGCTTATTAATTGAAAATGATTATTGTGTTCGACCAAATTAAATATTTTATGGGCCTTTTTAGTGAAACACATAATACCTGAGAAATGGAGATTCTGAATTCAGAGCTAAATCCAAAGCCAATATCAGTTCATTCTATCAATGATTAATTACTTCCAAAATGGAAGCAAAATAACAAATAGGTAGTACCTTATTGATCCACATGTTGCAAACACTAACAGCCAATGTAGGATTTCAAAGAAATTATTTACGATATGTTTATTTATGGGCGGCACGGTGGCGCAGTGGGTAGCGCTGCTGCCTCGCAGTTGGGAGATCTGGGGACCTGGGTTCGATTCCCGGGTCCTCCCTGCGTGGAGTTTGCATGTTCTCCCCGTGTCTGCGTGGGTTTCCTCTGGGCGCTCCGGTTTCCTCCCACATTCCGAAGACATGCAGGTTAGGTGGATTGGCGATTCTAAATTGGCCTTAGTGTGTGCTTGGTGTGTGGGTGTGTTTGTGTGTGTCCTGCGGTGGGTTGGCACCCTGCCCAGGATTGGTTCCCTGCCTTGTGCCCTGTGTTGGCTGGGATTGGCTCCAGCAGACCCCCGTGACCCTGTGTTCGGATTCAGCGGGTTGGAAAATGGATGGATGGATGTTTATTTATTTGTAATCTATACCATCCTTATGAGAGCTGCTGACTGACCAACAAGCTAGATTTCCCTTTCTTTAGTAATAATCTCCAGCTCTAGGTCTATTCCATGATCCTCTCAGATCCTTGTTATAGACAAGGATGAAGATCAACAAATATGAAATGAAGAGAAGGAGAAAGAGCCAGATGTAAAGCAAAGCCAAGATGACTTACAGACACAAGGGCCCTGTTTGAAACAATAAATGGTACTGACATCACACAGGCATTCCAAGAGCATGGAAGCAGTGTGTGGTCTAAAAATGCCTTTTTCATAAATGGCAACAAGTAAGCTTGCCACAAAAGCCCATGAAGTGTGTATTATCAAGGGATGAGAGAGACTGTATACATTTGTTACTATGGTGGTCTGCTCTTGCACTTTAAGATTAACACACACACACACACAAATTCTGTTCACACAACTACATACTGTATGAGTGATGCCGAACTGCCAGTCACTTTGTAGTGTTCCAAACAGGGTCCCATCCACATACTTTAAGTATCAATGATGCTTAACTGCCTGTTAGTACTCCGTAGTCCACATTAGGACTCACTATATATACCACTGACAAACATACATGTGTTCTCAAGACACATGAAGGCTTGTAAACTTTTTGGTTATATACCATTTACCAATCAATGGTGTCTTACTTCTGTTTGTTCTTCCTATTGAAGTGTGACCTCTCAGCCTTGATACGTTGGAGCAATAGTAATCTCCCCTGCACCAGGAGTCCTAAAATTTATTTTTTCACCCGCAGACTGTTTAGAGTACACATGCTGACCCCAGTCCACTGCTGAAAGTGCCTACAATGGGCATGTGTTCACAAGTTGTGGACCATGGACAAATGGAAGAAGGTGGCCTGGTCTAATGAATCACGTTTCTTTTAGATCATGTGGACAGCTAGGTGCGTGAGCGATATTTACCTTGGGAAGAGATGGCAGCAGGAAACTCTACATAAGAAGGCGGCAAGCTGAAGGAGGAAATGTGATGCTCTAGCCAATGTTTTGCTGGGACACCATGGGTCCTGGTGTTCACGTGGATGTTACTTTGACATGTACCACTTACCTAAAGATTGTTGCAGACCATGTACATCCCTTAATGACAACAGTATTCTCTGATGGCAGTGTCCTCTTTCAGCAGAATAATGCACATTGCCACACTACGAAAATTGTTCAGGAATGGTTTGAGAAACATGACAAAGAGTTCAAGGTGTTGACTTGGCCTCCAAATTCACCATATCTCAATCCAGTCGAGTATTTGTGGGATGTGCTGTGAAAACAAGTCCAATCCATGGAGACCCCACCTTGCAACTTACAGGACTTAAAGGATCTTCTGCTAACGTCTTGGTGCCACATACTACAAGACACCGTCAGAGGTCTTGTCGAGTCTATGCCTCAACAGGTCAGAGCTGTTTTCATGGCACTATGGGGACCTACACAGTGCTAGTTCAACGTTCAGGTGAAATTATCACTTTCTCTCTTTTTGATGTGTCTTGGTCTCTGACGTCGCTTCATATGTTGTTACTTTTTTTTTTGGTCCTTGGATGAGCTATACTGTATTTATGCTAAAATCACACATAGGTACTCTGGAACATGTGACATTACAAACATTTGATTGGATAGTTGTACTGGTGATGAATGGCTCTGCTCAAAATATTTGATCCTGCACATATCTGTACAGTCTTTTACTGCATTAGTTTTCTTTTACCATTAAATTGTAAACTGATGTAAACTAAATTGTAAACTATTTTACACTAAAAGCATCATAAATTCCTTGCATAACAAAACAGATGCATTAAAGTTATAAAATTACTGGTACAATACAGGAAAAAAGTACAAATGGATCATAAATTACTAGTACAGAAGAGAGGATGCTTTCACTGTAAATTGTCCCTGTATGTTAGTTATGTAAATTACCTTAAGGGTCCTGTGAATTTCCTTTGTAAATTAGTTCCTTTATAGTTCAACATGGTTTGTTTGAGCCAAATTAAAACTTCATATATGTAAGCAGCCTGTAGTTCCAGAAATGGAGAATTTTATTCTTCAGGACGAAGGTGAATGACAGGCTCATTCTCAAAGTGTTCGTGAAGGGTCAAACTTCACCTAACAAACAGGCTATACTAGGATATGGCATTCCACAGCATAATAGATGCTTTTTTCAGGAATGCTATAAACATGAACTATATACATGAAAATCTAGTAGTCATAAACTCAAAGGAAAAAGAGTAGAACCTCACTGTTGCAGATGGCTTGTTGAAAATCTGTAGCAGTCTAGACTATTTCTAGTGGGTCTGACCCCTAATTACAGGTGTTATAATGGACACTTCTATGAGTTGTTGGCAACAGATGTACATAGAATGACATACTGTCGGTGGTGAAAAGCATCAGCATACACACTGTGACAGGTTGATCCCCCACATCATGGAGTGGTTCCTTTGTGCCTCCTGTATTCCATATGACAGAGAGTGAGAGCCTTTCTGCCATCATCACCACCAGGAATAGCCCATAATCCTGAATGGTTATATGCTGGGATATATAGCTTTCAGACTTTTTCAGTTGCTTGTACAAAAAATAAAATACATTACAAAGGCATTCCTGGTATGCTGAGCTGCAACACACAGAGAAACAGGACTCCAAGCAGTAGAGGCTTGATGAGTATCTAGTATGGGGATCTTATAGTTGCATCTCGGCAGTTTACACATTATCTTGTCCTCATTTGGTTTCACACTTAAAGTGACAAGAAACATGAGAACTCACATTAGTGTACCCTCTTTTCATGACGGATCATATTGTAACACCCTTTTTAAATGCCTTTTCGTAAAACAATAAACATGTCAATACCAGTTATTTATTTTCATCCTTCCTTTTTTATGGGAGTTTGTTTTATATCATTGGACTCATCATCTGGAGCTCCAGCCTGTACAGCATGAACATACTGGATATGTGGATTAAATGCATAAGATTTGCAGCTTGATGATCAAGTGTTTAGAACTGCTGCACCATTCTGGTCACTGTCTAGGTGGAGTGTGCACACTCTCACAATGAAAACTTGATTATGTTTTATTCCGAGGTCCATCCCAAAGACTTGTATTTTAGCCAGGTAACTGGTATAAATGCATGTGATAGTGTGTCCCAGTGTGCCTTCATTGTTTAACTAATGCCTATGTGCATCACTTCTGATGGCTCCATATAACACTGTATTGAAAAATTGATTACATATATCTTAATTTTACATATATCTCAAGTTGCCTTAGTTAAAGGCATCATCAAAAAAAAATGACAATATAATTACAATAAGAAAGCTGACTCAGAAAAGGGATGTTTGAAGATAAGATTGATTGAGCAGAAGAAAAGTATTACTCCTTATAACCACACCTTCATGTCTGCTAGTTAATCTAATGGTCTATTGACAAATGGCGCTGACTCAGCCCACTGCAGATATATTAATGAATAAGAATGAACAGATCGATGAAAGTGTGCAGGACTAGAATTTGTTTTACATTAATAAGTAGTACACCACTCAGATTATAAAGACCCCAACAGAAATAAAAAGTGTGCTAACACCAATGCATAAGGGACTGAACAGACAACACAATGGCATCAGTGCAGCCTTCCATGATAGAAATGAATACCTCATGCATCTGCCGAAGGCTTTGGTGGTGTTGTTCAGTTTGTAGCACAATAGATAGTTGTGTATATAACTGTTCGAGGGAAAGGAAAACAAGTTAGTACTAATTGAAGAAAACAGACTGAGGAATAGGGGGGAGGAAAAATTTGTTGTTTAAATGTTGTTGAAAGGTAAAAGAAAAAGGTCCATGTAATGTGCCAGAGCAAGACAAACATTCATATGTCACAGCTAAAGAAACCAATTCCAGACTCTTCATAAACAATAAGACGCGCCTCTCAAATCCACATCTGCCTGTCACCAGTCATCAAGTTAGGTGGATTCGCTTCTGTGCCTGAATTGTTCAACAGACACCTACCCCTTGGAAGGCACTTATAAAGCTGAAAGAGATTTGTGCAGTACAAGCATTCTTGTCTGTTTTTACCACAATTATGCCATTCCTTCCCTGTGTCAGCACCTCTGCAGAGTGTATAATGTAGTAGGCAAAACATTTTTTGATTAAATAAATTATGGACACAGTAGCTATCTCTGGTGCCTCATAGTTCTAGAGTCATGGTTTCAAATCCTTGCCAAATTTATGTCTGTGTGGTACTGAACTGTGTGAATTTGTGCTGCCCTATGTGATAGTAGATGGCACTATACCAGCGCTTAACCCGACACAGACAGATGCAGGAGGCACACTTATAAAAACTCGAGCTGTTTTTATTTTCTTTTTGCTCGTGGAGAACGTATTCCCCGTTCCCACGAGCCCGAACATAGTTCCAAACACAAGCAGAATCAAAATCCCTTAACTTTCTTCTTCTCTTTTCTCCTCCACCCCTCCCAGGCCAACTTTGGCTCCCTCCTCCTGAGTCTCTTCAATGGAGTGAGGTGGCTCCCCTTATTCAGGTCCCGGGAGTGTTCTCGGTGGTTCATCAGTGTTACCTGGAATCACTCCCAGGTGTGCTGGAGGTCCTCCTTAGGGCTCTGCAGCTACCCCTGGCAGCCCCCCACAGAATCCAACAGGGCTTCACCAAACTGCAGCTCCCGACATGTCCTGCGGGAATCTGTGGTGCCACAGCCGCCCAGGAGGGCTGCCCTCTAGTGTCCCAGGGGAGGTATTGCCTCACCAATGTCCTCTCCCCTGGTCCTTCCGCTCTGTTGGTGTTCCGGCCAGGTAGTGGCCATGGCCACCCATCACACCTAGTACTCTGTTTCCTTTTCAAATCTCAAAAGCAAGTGTGTCTGGTCCATTTGTTATTCTAAATTTGCCCCAATGTGGGAGAGTTGTGACGAGTTATGTGCATAAGAGGGCCCTGCAAAGGACTGACATTCTGTCCAGCTTTACTTCCTATCTTGTGGCCATTGTTTCAGGGATAGGCAGTGGTGCTAACAACCCTGCTCTGGATTGAAGAAGTCAAAAAATGAATGGTAAAAATGTTGAGTCATATTATGAGGACTTTATGTTGCATTTAAGTCACAATGAATACAAAGCAAGGCTCGCTGACAGCCATTTACAAGACAAATTGTACTTCTGCTAACCGGGTTGCAGTATTTGAAATGGCTGAGACACAATTTTATTTGAAAGGGTTATGTTAAAAATACTGCATTACTAAACCTCTGAACATTCTATGAGACACATGATTAACAGAAATTTGTGATATAATGGATTTTAAAAGCAGAGTTGTACACATATACAGTAAATGTATATTTCATTGTATATAGTTGTTGTTTTTTGTCATATGTTTTGCTGAATATCATTTTATGTTGCATTATGACTGTAATGTGTAATTAGTAATGGGCTTAAAAGTGGAACGGCACTTTATAAAATAACTTAGATTGTATTGAATTTTTCTGCCTTCATTCTCAGAAAAATGTTTTCATTGGAGCTGATCTGTGACTTGTCTTTCCACAACACAAATCATAGAGTGGCCTTTCCTACAGGCAGAGCAAGGGACCAGGGGGAGATTGTGAACGTCTGCGCAAAGAGAAAAGGTCAACCCTTGTGCATAAAGAGAAAGATGTTTCAGGTCAGAGAATGGAAATCCTTGTAAACTGTCTTATAGGTGTTTCTTACACCGAGGCAGCCTAGTTTCTAACAGGTGCCATGAGTCAGCAGTAGGTTTTACCAAACCAAACTTTGAATTTCAGGATCACCGACAGCCAGTGACATTTCAGGAAGTTTACTACACAAGGCAGGAGACAACACAATAGAAAGCCATTCTACATCAGGTTATCTTTAGCTCAGTATGCAAGATAAAGTCCAAGATATGACATTTTTGAAGTGATTTCAGGATCTGTAAATAGTGTTAGTAGAGAAGAAATACCTGTATATCTCTTATTAGGTGATACGTGTGTTCACCATGAGATTGTATTATTGCATACTGGAGATTGTGATCCATGCTCTTTGCCATTGCACAACATCAGCCTTCCCAAGACACACTCAAGCACACACCCACACTGTACCAATTCAGAGTTGCTATATTGCTGAAAAAAGGGTGCCGAACCAGGCTGGGACTCCATGAGGAAGTAGTGCAAACCATGGTGCTGTACACCAGTGTTGCCCTGATACTAATCTTAGTTGTAGTCAGTTATTTTCCTATTAACTTCTGTATGTGAAATGCAACATGGAACTCATTACTAATAAAGGCTGTCTTTAGTATGCTGCTCTTGCATTTCTTCAGAAAGTGGAATCTCACTTTTACATTATAATTGTGTTTCAGATATTTTATCACTGATTATGTAACATGTTAAGCTATACTCGGCTTTACAGTACTGATTGAAGCAAGAGAGAGGAGAAATCAAAAGAGATCCTTGACTGTATCTTTAATTATATTTCCTTCTTCTCAGCATTTCATCAAACATCAATTAGAAAAGATCCAAGAGGAAAACATCAAATTTAATATAGACATTTGGTTAATAAATTATGTAGGTGATGCAACGACTTAAGATTTTTTTTTCATGTCTTTCTTCTGCGCTTTGTGGTTATGTCATGAAAATTTTATCAAAGCAACCTAGCATAGTGGACTTCTTGATCACAATACTTTGGAGTCAAACCTTTATCAATTCCAGTTATGACACACTATCATTCTTTGGGTCAGGGGTTGGGTTAAGTTACCTTTCTCTAAATGGCTTCTGGACTCCCTGCACAACTATGCCTTCAGTAGCCCTTAAAGGGCTCTAAAGGCTGAAACTTCTAAAAGGGCAACCCAGTCCCATTCCTTCCAATCTTCTTCCAGTTTGAGAATGTGTGCTGCAACACGGAAGAAGCGGATTTTACACCAGGCTCTTGCCAGTCTACCTCATAAAAGAGCGACATGTACCTTACAGTACCTAGGATAATGTGCTGCCACGCATCAACTAGTAAACATTATAAACTGTCATCTCTCTGTGGCCTGTTACTCTTGATTAAAGATCAGGCATCCTTGACATCTGAAATGTATCCTCTATGGTAGGTATTGCATGTTTCCATCATGGCTACAATATCCCTGACCATTGCCCTTCTGGGCTATTATTCCTTACAGGTGTGGCAAGCGGCTGGGGGTGGTACCCAGCCGGGATGCCCAGAAGGACCAGAGGAGGGCTTACGCCTCCTCCAGACCATGAGGGGGTGACCGCCTTGGTGGCTTTGGGGACCACGGGAACAGAGCTTAGAAGCTCAACCCTATAGGGGCCCGTGGTCACCGCCATGGGGCGCCCCAATGCCTGAGCAGCCCTGGCCCTCAGCACTTCCGCCACACCCGGAAGTGCTGGGGGGAAAAAGACCAGGGACACCCGGAGTGCTTCCGGGTGCGCAGCTGGTATTTCTGCCACACTTGGGAGTGCTGGCGGAAGCTAATCGGGAGGCACCTGGAGCATGTCCGGGTGTGTATAAAAGGGGCTGCCGCCCTCCATTCGATGGCTGGAGCTGGAAGTGGAGAAAGACGAAATCTTGGAGGAGAGGAGTGGAGGCGGACCTGAGAGGAAGGCATTAGAGAAAGGCCTGAATACTGGGGGAGTACTGAGGTTGTGTGGCACCTTTGTAAATATAAATTATGTATAAAAAAACGTGTGTTGGGTGAACCATTGGTGTCTGCCTGTCTGTGTCCGGGCCAGTCTCCATACAGCGATTAATATTCCATTTGGGAGCAGCTGAAAACAGAAGAAGAAGAAGCAGTAGTAGTTGTTTTCCTATACTGGCAGAACCTTCACTGCTGCCAGTGTGGTATTCTACTGCTGGCCTCTCCTATGTTGTGTGACGTCCTGGTGCTGCCCTTACTGCACACTACTGAAATCACATTTACAGAGGGAGATACTTGATCACCTTCATTACTGCCTGACTTCAGTTCAGTATTCCCTAAAAAAATGAATGAACATTAAAATACTAATTACAATAACACACCTCAAATAACCCCATCAGTTATTGAACTTGGGTAATCTACTTCAGGGTCATAGGGGCTTATAGCCTGTCCTGGCAGCATCAGGTGTAAAGCTGCAGTCCATTACACAAGCCACTCACAGACACTGCGAGCTAATGCAGAATCAGCCGTAAGTGACCAGACGGAGAATTAAACCCAGGACTCTGGACTTGTAGGGCAGAGTCAGTGACACCAGTGTGACCAGACCACCTTAATTTCATAATATCCTCCACTCTTTACTCTACATGTATTTGACTTTCTTCTTATTTTGTCAGACATCAGTTTCCCCATGACATTAGTAACTTAGCTTCTTCACCGTCATGTACATTTTAGGTTTGTTGCTCTTTCATTTACTTCCTCCAGACAACACTTTTAGAAGCAGTAATATTCATTTCTGTCAGTGCTAATGATTTCCAGCTTTATTAGCAAAAGTTTCAATCTATTTAGTAGTCTTTTATCTTTTTCAGACTGTTTTACTGAAGTACACTTCCGGATAAATTCAAAATTTTACATTAAAATATTAATAAAAAGTAGGTGGTGCACTTTGGTATTTGGAAAGATTTGGCTTCCAGTCCTTTACTCTCTTCAGAATTTGACAGTTATTTTTAACCTACTTGTCATATAATGAGAAGCCAGGGTGTTTCATTTGATCAAAAACTTATCTTTGAAATTTAAATGAAGCATGTTGGTGAAATGGCATACTTTTAGCTAATACATATTACACTCATCCAACCATACCTTGATTTTTTTCACTGTTGAAGCCTTTCTTTAATGCTTTTTTATCTCTTAGCTATTATTACACTGGCCTACTGTATATTCTAGTTTTCAAAATGCATTTTACATAAACTGCAGATAGTCTAAATCATTGTAACTTATTTAACAAGCACAAAGTTTAGTGAGGGTGGCTTGGGGTTTAAGTTTGCTGCCTCACAGACCCAACATTCCACATTGTCTGTGTGCAATTTAAATGTTCTTCATACATGTTCGCGCATTTTCCTTCAGTTATCCCAAAGGTATGCTGGTTAGGTTAACTGAAGACTCTTAAATGGTCCAGTTTCCATGTGTGTGTCCTGCAATGGACTAGCAGCCTGCTCAGGGTGGTTTCCTGCCTTGTACCCAATGCTACTGGGATAGGTTTCCACCAACTTAATTAGATTACACTCTGTGGAAAGCGGCTGGGGGTGGTACCTAGCCGGACGCCCAGAAGGACCGGAGGAGGGCTTACACCTCCTCCAGACCACAAGGGGGCGACCGCCCTGGTGGCTTTGGGGACCACGGGAACAGAGCTTAGAAGCTCAACACTATAGGGGCTCGTGGTCACCGCCATGGGGCGCCCCAATGCCTGAGCAGCCCTGGCCCTTAGCACTTCCGCCACACCCGGAAGTGCTGGGGGGAAAAAGACCAGGGACACCCGGAGTGCTTCCGGGTGCGCAGCCGGTATTTCTGCCACACTTGGAAGTGCCGGCAGTCGCTCATTGGAGGTACCTGGAGCCTCCATTCGATGGCTGGAGTCGGGAGGAAGAGAGGGATTTTCTCTTTTCACATTTCCCTCAACCATCTCTCGTCTCCCAGTCCCTGCTGCTAAAAAATAACCCCACAGCATGAGGGTGTTACCACCATGCTTCACCACTGGAATGGTATTGTACAGGTGATAAGCAGTGCCTTGATTTTATCAGACCAGGGAATTTTGTTTTAGATGCCTTTTTGTAAACTCCAAGAAAAATGGCATATAACTTCAAAGTGTCTTAGGGACTTCTGTTTGGCCACTTTGTCATAAAGCCCAGATTGGTGTATTGCTGCAGTGATGGCTGTCCACATGGTTCTCTTAAGCTCAAGAACAGCAACTGTCGAGTTCTTGGTCACCTCTGTTACCAAGGTTCTTCATTCCTGATTGCTCAGTTTGGTCAGGCCTTCAGCTCCAGGAACATTCATTGTTGTTCCAAGCTCATTCCATTTAAGAATAATGAAGGCAACTGTACTGTGGGGAGCCTTCAAAGCTGTAGGAATTTTTTGTAGCCTTCCCAGATCTTTACTAGAGCACAATCCTGTTTGTTAGATCAGCAGGCAATTCCTTTGACCTCATACTTTTTTTTTTGCTCTGATTCACATTGTCAGCTGTGGGACCTTCTACAGACAGGTGTGTGCCTTTCCTTATCATGTCCAGTCATCTGAGGTGGACTCCAAGCAAGGTGTAGAGACATCTCAATGATAATCAATAGAATGGTGTGCAACTGATCTGAATTTCAAGGGTCTAAATGCTTTTGTCGATGTGATATATCAGTTTTTTTTATTTTTAATTTGTAAAATCCTGTTTTCACTTTGTCATAGTAGTGTACTGAGTCTTGCTTGAAGTGTGGAAAACGAATACAAATAATTTTAGCACAAGGCTTCAACAAAACAAAATATGAAAAAGTGAAGGGGTCTGATTACTTTCTAAATCTCCTTCATGCTTGAATCGAGTACCTGCAGGCCCATGGCTCATAGACAGTAACCAGTATTAAACAGAGCAGATTGTTTACACTCATTTCTTTTCTGCAACTTCCTTTGAATGTGTCCAGACACACTATGCTATTAAAAGACTGATCGAGAAGGCTGCAAGTGAAGATTTCTTTGAATTATATTCGGTGACTGGCTGCCTACTGCTTCTAGAGCACTTTTTTCTTTTTGTTTAATTTGGGCTTATCAGCACTGGTGAACCAGGAGCTCGGAACAAGGCTGATTAAATAGGAAATTAATTTTAAAGGCCCAGCAGTATATTTTAAAGAGTCCAACTGTACTGAAAGTTGCAATTAACCACCTACCAAGCATTTAAGCCTGAGCTCTTTACATTTCGTTAAATGTTTTTTTTTTTGTTTTTTGCACAGTCCACACATTAATCCCCCATTAGTAATGCTAAATTATCAGTTCAGCCACTTTTTCCATTGCAGATTTGCAGGGAGCCAGAGCCTATTGCAGTAACATCAAGAGAATGGCAAGAATAAAATCTGATCAGGATTTGAGTTCTTGTGGTGGGACTGTCACTTTCTCGGCTGTAATAATTTCATGTAGAATTGCCACTGAAGATAACCGTTTGTCCTTGGACTGTATGAAAAATTGGGCCCTTGGAGCATATAAACACAAGGTTCGAAGGAAAATGTGAAATCTATCAAAAAGTCAGTTTTTGATTTACTGATAAATATGAAGAGACACAGCAACCACCTCTCCAGGCACAGAATGGCATCAAGGAGGGCAAAACTTATAAACACTAGGATCCTCATGAAACCAAGTTGACCCGCCAAAGGTTGCTGTAGTGTCCTTCACTGCCTTTCAGCGTCACCGCAGCTCATTTCCTGACAGACATGGAGAGTACATGTGTGGTTCTTAATGTCACATGCCCACGGAGCTGTTGTCCTGACTTCAGCAGAACTCGTCACAGTTGTTTTCCTGTTACCAGTTCCACATGCCCTTGGAGCTATCGTTTTCCTGTTATCATTAGAGCTTGCCATGCTTCTTTTCCTTTCATCAATACTGCAAGCCTGCATAGCTGTTGTTCAAGCCAGCGCAGCAGTTGGTTTCCTGTGAGAAGGTTGCTGTGAGAAAGACCCGAAACCGAATTACTTTGGCTGAGGCACCAGTTCATGGGTGATTTTATGAGATTTTATGATCTTATGAGTAAGATCAAGCCTTAAGGCCTTTTAGTCTGCGAATTTTTGAATGATCGCAAGTCAAATATTATTTTATACAGTTTATAAACAGTTAGGAGACCCGGGTTCGCTTCTTGGGTCCTCCCTGCGTGGAGTTTGCTTGTTCTCCCCATGTCTGCGTGGGTTTCCTCCCACAGTCCAAAGACATGCAGGTTAGGTGGATTGGTGATCCTAAATTGTTGTGGGTGTGTGTGCCTTGCGGTGGGCTGGTGCCCTGCCCAGGGTTTGTTTCCTGCCTTGCGCCCTGTGTTGGCTGGGATTGGCTCCAGCAGACCCCCGTGACCCTGTGGTTAGGATACAGCGGGTTGGATAATGGATGGATGTACAGATGAGGTGTTTTTATGAGTAAAACAGACATGGGAGAAAACACAATGAGAAAAGACAGGCAAAACCTCACTGCTACTCTGTTCCTGCATAGGAGTCACCTATTTGTCAACCTTCAAAGCACCATTAAGCGCTCCCTTTCTTACATCCTGATTATCTTTTTTGCACAAAATAATGGTGTTATTTTCAAACTAATGCTCGTTAATTCAAAACTGTTCTGCCAACTCCAGACTCAATCTGTCTGCTGGCTTTATGTGGCTTTAAATCTTCTTCCGGGGTCAATTGTGATAAAGTCCTGGCCCTCTAACACTTCAACATGATCTCCTGTAGTGAGGTCTCTCTCACACCCTGTTTTTTAACCTGTTCCACTAAGGAAGCAACACAGTCCGGTAACTCTTACGTTACAGAGCAGTGCTGCCACCTGTAGGCCAGGGCATCTTGTTGCATCTTGCTGGCTCTCAGTTTTCTCAGTCTGTCTCACTCTGTCTGCTAATACAGAAACAAACAACCCAGCAGGTATTGGATTACTTGTTGTGAAGCATGTTTGGAGGATGCTACCAGTGCCATCTCTCTCTCATTTCAGAAACTTGTGCATCTTTATTTTGAAATCTACTGCCCCCTGGTGGTCCTGCTTTGTTAATCTGAAATCCTTGTTTATTTTCCTATCAGTGAAGTTGCCTCTTTTTCTCTTCTCTAACATGTGTCTTCCAAGTGGTGCAGTTATTCCTTATAACCTTTTTTTGGAGAACCCTATTACAGTGGTTATATAAATCTTGCTATGAAATTAGAGCGTAACTTTGTTTTACTCATTTTTCTTGTTAATGGGAAACAAGTACTGGTAAGTGTAATCATAAATCTGTTTTTTGATAGCTGATTCTTTTTTATCCCGTGAGGACAGTCAGTGTTATATCAAACTAGAAGAAAACAAGTGCTGTGTAAACCTAGCATGCTAATTTTTTTTCATTCTTGCAGAGAATATGTTGACTTGAATTAGTGAAAAGATTATTGAATACATCACATTTGTAGTCATAAGGACAACAGGATTATACTACAAAGCTTACAACATAGGAACAATTTTTACGAGAACTGGCCATTTAGCCCATCATAGAATTTTATTCTCTAATCACATAATTTTTGCAAATATCATTCAGATGAGTTTTGAAGGTCCTCAGTTTACTTGTATCTACCTACCATTGTGGTTATTTATTCCATATATACTTCTCAAAAAAATTAAGGGAACATTTAAATCACACATCAGATCTTGATGAACAAAATATTCAATTGGAAAAACTTTACTAAGTAATATTGTGTAATTTGTTGAGAAAAAAATGATGTAACAGCAGTCAGTGGAAACCAGAATCACCAGCCCATTGGATTCAAAATCACACAGAAAATCAAAGTCAAAAATTGAAATTAAGGGCTAATCCAACTTCTGTGAATTTCATCACAGCAGCTCATAATGTGACTCAGTAGTGTGTATGGCCCCCATGTGCACTCCCAACAACCTCTGGACATGCTCTTGGTGAGAAGGTGCATGGTGTTTTGGGTGATCTCCTCACAGACCTGGATCAGGGCATCAGTGAGCTCCTGGACAGTCTGTGGTGCTACTTGGTGGCATCAGATGCACCGAAACATAACATCCCAGAGGTTCTCATTTGGATTCAGGTCTGAGGAAGATGCGGGCCAGTCAATGGCATCAATGCCTTCGTCATCCAGAAACTGCCTACACACTGTGGTCACATGAGGCTGGGCATTGTCCTGCACCAGGAGGAACCTAGGGCCCACTGCACAAGTGTAAGGTCTGACAATGGCTCTGAGGATTTCATCCTGGTACATAACAGCAGTCAAGATACTGTTGCCTAGCACGTGGAGGTCTGTGCAACCTTCCAAGGTTATGCCTCCCCAGGCCATCACTGACCCACCGCCAAACCAGTCATGCTGGATGATGATGATGCAGGCTGCATAATGTTCACCACAGCATCTCCAGACTCTTTCACATCTGTCACATGTGCTCAAAGTGAACCTGCTCTCATCTGTGAAGAGAATGGGGTGCCAATGGTGGAGTGGCCAATTGTGGTATTCTCAGGTGAATGCCAATTGAGCTGCAGAGTGATGGGCTGTGAACACAGGTCCCAATAGAGGATGTCGAACCCTCATGCCACTGTCATGGAGTCAGTTTCTGACAGTTTGGTCAGAAAAATCCACACCAGTAGCCAGCTAGAGGTCATTTTGTAGGGCTGTGGCAGTGCTCCTCCTGTCCCTCCTCGCACAAAGGAACAGATACTGGTCCTGCTACTGGGTTGATGCCCTTCTACGGCCCTGACCAGCTCTGCTCATGTACCATCTCCTGGTATCTCTTCCATGCTCTTGAGACTGCTGAGAGACACAGCAAACCTTCTTGTGATGTCACGTATGAATGTGCCACCCTGGAGGAGCTGGATTACCTGTGAACCCTGAATCAGCTGAAGGTACCACCTCATGCTACCAGTAGTGATAAGGACACTGGCAAAATGCAAAATTACAGAAGAACCAATTAGGAAAAGATAAGGAGAGAGCAATTGTCTGTGGCCACCATCTGTAAAACCATTCACTTTTTGGGGGCTGTCTTGTTGTTGTCTCTCCAGTGCACTGGTTGTCACTTTCATTTACACCAAAGCAGATGAAGCTGATTTACAATCACTTATGCTTCCTAACTCCACTGATTGATATCTCTGAACCTTAATTGACTTGGAGTAAGCCGGTGATGATTAAATGTTCCTTTCATTTTTTTCAGCAGTTTGTTTATAGTTCTCTGTGTGAAGAAAAACCTAACATTTTCGTGAAATTTCCCATTTATTATCTTCCATATACTGTATGTCCCTGTGTTCAAGTAGAGAAACTCTTTTTAAATTAAAAAACTGAATCCACTATATTAATTCTGTTTGTTATGCTGAATGTTTCTTTTATAGTTCGTACCTCACAGTCATGAACTCAAGTCTAGTTGTTGTTCTCTGAACTTTGTGTAGTATTGTTACAATTTATGTTTTTAGTAATATAAAGACCAAGGGCCTCATTTATACAGGTTGCATACACACTAAAGGAAGCTTGAAATGTGTGTAAACAACTTCCCACACAAACTCTGAGATTTATAAAAGAAAACTTGACGGAGGAACATGGAAACTCTGACCCATGTGAAATTCTGAAACAGTAATACCCTTGATAAAGTAGAGAAATGCAGGTAAACCAGCTAAACGACAACTCACTCAAATATTTCATATCACAGAGCTGTTATTAGAATGAACTGAAACTTAAAAATTATGAATATGATGTACAGACTGTATGTTAGCTCCCTTTTCAATGGTCCAATATGGCATATACAGTGCATCCGGAAAGTATTCACAGCGCATCACTTTTTCCACATTTTGTTATATTACAGCCTTATTCCAAAATGGATTAAATTCATTTTTTTCCTCAGAATTCTATACACAACACCTTATAATGACAACTTGAAAAAGTTTACTTGAGATTTTTGCAAATTTTATTAAAAATAAAACAACGGAGAAAGCACATGTACATAAGTATTCACAGCCTTTGCCATGAAGCTCAAAATTGAGCTCAGGTGCATCCTGTTTCCCCTAATCATCCTTGAGATGTTTCTGCAGCTTCATTGGAGTCCACCTGTGGTAAATTCAGTTGGTTGGACATGATTTGGAATGTCTATATAAGGTCCCACAGCTGACAGTTCATGTCAGAGCACAAACCAAGCATGAAGTCAAAGGAATTATCTGTAGACCTCAGAGACAGGATTGTCTCGAGGCACAAATCTGGAGAAGGTTACAGAAAGATTTCTGCTGCTTTGAAGGTTCCAATGAGCACAGTGGCCTCCATCATCCGTAAGTGGAAGAAGTTCGAAACCACCAGGACTCTTCCTAGAGCTGGCCGGCCATCTAAACTGAGCGATCGGGGGAGAAGGGCCTTAGTCAGGGAGGTGACCAAGAACCCGATGGTCACTCTGTCAGAGCTCCAGAGATCCTCTGTGGAGAGAGGAGAACCTTCCAGAAGGACAACCATCTCTGCAGGAATCCACCAATCAGGCCTGTATGGTAGAGTGGCCAGACGGAAGCCACTCCTTACTAAAAGGCACATGGCAGCCCGCCTGGAGTTTGCCAAAAGGCACCTGAAGGACTCTCAGACCATGAGAAAGAAAGTTCTATGGTCTGATGAGACAAAGATTGAACTCTTTGGTGTGAATGCCATGCGTCAAATTTGGGGGAAACCTGGCACCATCCCTACAGTGAAGCATGGTGGTGGCAGCATCATGCTGTGAGGATGTTTTTCAGCGGCAGGGACTGGGAGACTAGTCAGGATAAAGGGAAAGATGACTGCAGCAATGTACAGAGACATCCTGGATGAAAACCTGCTCCAGAGCGCTCTTTCGACCTCAGACTGGGGCGACGGTTCATCTTTCAGCAGGACAATGACCCTAAGCACACAGCCAAGATATCAAAGGAGTGGCTTCAGGACAACTCTGTGAATGTCCTTGAGTGGCCCAGCCAGAGCCCAGACTTGAATCCGATTGAACATCTCTGGAGAGATCTTAAAATGGCTGTGCACCGACGCTTCCCATCCAACCTGATGGAGCTTGAGTGGTGCTGCAAAGAGGAATGAGCGAAACTGGCCAAGGATAGGTGTGCCAAGCTTGTGGCATCATATTCAACAAGACTTGAGGCTGTAATTGCTGCCAAAGGTGCTTCGACAAAGTATTGAGCAAAGGCTGTGAATACTTATGTACATGGGATTTCTCATTTTTTTTATTTTTAATAAATTTGCAAAAACTTCAAGTAAACTTTTTTCATGTTGTCATTATGGGGTGTTGTGTGCAGAATTCTGAGGAAAAAAATGAATTTAATCCATTTTGGAATAAGGCTGTAACATAACAAAATGTGGAAAAAGTGATGCGCTGTGAATACTTTACAGATGCACTGTATATCGGCTACCTACAGTATTGTTACTAATCAGGAAACTGGTAGACAGGTCAGGAATATCTCAGCTAATCTTCACTTCATAATATGCTGGAAGCCATTAACTGACTGTATTTGTATTTGCCAACATAAAAAGGCAAATTACTGCTTTGGTTAGTTCTTCTAATGTAATTAGAGCAATTTACTGCACTCATATTGCATTATGGGCACCTAAAGAAAATGACAATGCTTTTGTTAACCATGAGCATTGACATTCCAATAATGCATCTGTGCAATAAGTCATCTGTGATGCTAAGATATGGTTGACAAACATTGTGTCTCAGCAGCCTGAATCAACCTGTGATTCATTTATTTTAAGGCAAAGTAGCCTTTGCAAACGTGACGGCACTGTATGTGGCAAATGGCTTGTTGGTAAGGTAACTGGCTGAATCCTCAGTGTTTCATATGGGCTATACTGTTCTTTGTAACAACAATCACGCCATTGCATGTGCCAGGTGATAGTGGCTATCTGCTCAGACGCTGGTACCTTATGCCTTTCCCGGACCCCCAGAACACATAGAATAGGCATAATTTTGCACACTCAGTTATGGAGCACAGACAGATACTCTTGAATGCAGATAGCAGTGTCTCAGTGCGTCAGGAGGGTGCTGCTGTAACACCCAGTTAAGTTCTGCAGTATTGTGATTGCATATGTATAAGGTTGATTAGCATGCTCAGTAGATGGATATTTTAGGATGGCATTCAAGGCGCATTCATGTACGCAAATTTACAAGGTAATTGTGATTTATAAATTGTAAATTGCATAGAAATCTGTGTCCGCCAGGTTTTATATATCTGATTTTTTTGGGGAGGTATGAATTTTCCTATTTTTTTTGATGTGCACGTATTTCCATGGTTCTTATCAGTTTTATAAACGAGGCCCCTGAGCTGTGCACCATATTCTAGATAAGGCCTCACTAGTACGTTATATAGCTTAAGAAAAACCTCTCTTGATTTACACTCAGCACATTGTGTCCTAACATCTTATTAGGCTCCTTTATCTGTACATTGTTTGGATGTAGACACTAATGAGTCCACCATGACTCTTAAGTCTCTCTCATAAGACGTATTTCCAAGCTTTGGACCCATGCCCCTTTTCCATGGTGTATTCAGTTACATCATTTTTAGTTCCTACATGTAACATTTCACCCTAACGTGTTGTGGTGGATTCTGGGCTTTTTAACTGACAGAACACAAAGAATGAGAGTTAATGGCTGCTCTTCCGATAGCCTTAACACATCCATGGGTACACATCAAGGTTGCTGTATGTCTCCTCTTTTGTTTATCATATACACAAATGACTGTTGGAGTTCACACAAGGACAGACATATCCTGAGATCTGCAAATGTCATTGTGAGCCTTCTGCAAAATAAGGAAGGCAGCCATCAACTTGTTGTTGACGAGTTTCTTCAGTAGTGTGATTGTTCCTTTTTACAGCTAAATATTTCCCTACACCAAGGATATGGCTGTAGATTTTAGGTGCTCCCCTTCTCCTACTATCACAACATGAATTAAAGGAGAGATAGTGGACATGATAGAGCACTACAACTACCTAGGGACAATCATTGATAACAGGCTAAACTTTGGTCTGAACACAGAATGAATTTGTAAGAAGGAGCAGACATGGCTATTCTTTCTTAGGAATCTTAATTTTTTTAAAGTTAAGAAAATCATAATGACACTTATCTGAGTCTTTTGTTGAACCTTTTGTTACATTTGATTTTATATGTTTTATGTTCATTTACACTTTTTTATATGCTGGTCCTGCAATCTCAGCATTAAGAATAAAAACTAACTCAACAACATTATAAAAATTACCAGTAAAGTTTTTATTTGCAGAAGAACTCTGTCACTGAGCTGAGTCACAAACAGGTTAAAGAGAAGGCCAGCTCAGTTCTGTCAGACAATAGTCACCCTCTTTTTCCTAAATTTCAGCTGTTGCCATCAGGCTGCAAATTTAGGTTCCCAAGGGTACAAAGAAACAGATTTAGGAACTCTTTTATTCATACAGCTATACACATTTTGAATTATTTTACTTGTATGGATGCTGCTGAATGCTGAACAGTTGTTTTGCATGCTATTAAAGGTAATTATTCTTCTTTGTACTGATATTGAGCGTGTGTACTTATGATAATATATAATAATATATTATGTTATGTCAGTTGTGTAACAATGCCTTATGCTTTGTTCCTTCCGGCTGGGATAACAAAAGTGTAGCTAACCCTAAAGTCTACCTAACCTATTTTTACATTTACTTACTTTAAAGTTCATGTGCCAGATATCTGCCGAAATCTGAATATTGTCCAACTTCGTGCATAAGGATCCTGATCACTATGGGATATCTGCTGTTTGTTCTGGTTGAGTGTTATCAGAAAACTTAACCATCTTCTTAGTTACAAGTTTACCAGGATCATTCATATAAATTAAAAAGACTGGTTGTCCCTGCCCTGGCCCCAGGGGGACGCCAGTTTTAACTTTGCTTAATTCCAAAAAAGTCCCTCACACGTTATACGTTTGCTTTCAGTGTTTGAGCCAGTTTTGCACTGATCTATACAGGGCACCTTGGTCTTTCACTTTTTTTTTACTTTGATTCCTAGCTTGTCATGTAGTTCTCAGTGAAAAGTTTTTGAAAACAAAGATAAATCAAGAATATTATTATATGTGTGTCTTTCTTGTTATATGCTTTTGCTGATTTCTTATTGAATTTAAGTATATAAGCAAAAAACAATCTGCCTGATTTTACATAATAAACAGGTAACATCACAGAAGACATTTCATCAATAGTTAGCGGTATCACAATGCAACATACAACACCTGACAGAAAAAGTCTACAAGCATTGATAAAGATAAGAAAGTATAATACTGCAGGATTTTCAGAAAAATCGAACCATTATACAATTATTCTAAAAAAAATAAAAATAAAAGGAGGTCCAAAAAGTGTTCTTACTAGTAAGACAAATACAAACTATTGTAGTTCATAATGCCAGTTCAATCTAATTCAAGCTATCAGGTATTTCTTCAAGTCAACACCCTTGAATAAAATCTTCAGAGATAGCAGTGGATCTGTGTTTCCAATATTTGACATGTGCTGCTGAACCTATTCATCTAATAATGGATACGTTTAACAACTGATTTGTTTATCTGTGATACATGTTAAGCTTATTGACTTATAGTTACTAGGATAAGACTAATAACATTTTTATATAATTAAACATTTGCTAGCTGCGAGTCCTTAGGAATTTCCCCCTTTATCCAGTCTTTTCAAAAAAATATGTATTAATGGTTTATGATGTATGTGTATACTTGGGATCAACAGTACAGAGTAATAGGGATTGTGGAAGAGAGGTGAAAAAGAGAGTGCAAGCATGGTGGAATGGGTGGAGAAGAATGCCAGGAGTAATTTGTGAAAGATGGGTATCAGCAAGAGTGAAAGGGAAGGTCTACAGGATGGTAGTGAGACCAGCTATGTTATATGGGTTGGAAACGGTGGCACTGACCAGAAAGTAGGAGACAGAGCTGGAAGTGGCAGAGTTAAAGATGCTAAGATTTGCATTGGGTGTGACGAGGATGGATAGGATTAGAAATGAGTACATTAGAGGGTCAGCTCAGGTTGGATGGTTGGGAGACAAAGTCAGAGAGGCAAGATTGTGTTGGTTTGGACATGTGCAGAGGAGAGATGCTGGGTATATTGGGAGAAGGATGCTAAGGATAGAGCTGCCAGGGAAGGTCAGTGGAATGGTGAGGATGCAGGGAGTAGAGTTGGCGAAGGTGGATGAGTTTAAATACTTGGGATCAACAGTACAGAGTAATAGGGATTGTGGAAGAGAGTTGAAAAAGAGAGTGCAGGCAGGGTGGAATGGGTGGAGAAGAGTGTCAGGAGTAATTTGTGACAGACGGGTATCAGCAAGAGTGAAAGGGAAGGTCTACAGGATGATAGTGAGACCAGCTATGTTATATGGGTTGGAGATGATGGCACTGACCAGAAAGTAGGAGACAGAGCTGGAGGTAGCAGAGTTAAAGATGCTAAGATTTGCATTGGGTGTGACGAGGACGGATAGGATTAGAGGGTCAGCTCAAGTTGGACAGTTGGGAGACAAAGTCAGAGAGGCGAGATTGTTTTGGTTTGGACATGTGCAGATGAGAGATGCTGGGTATATTGGGAGAAGGATGCTAAGGATAGAGCTGCCAGGGAAGAGGAAAAGAGGAAGGCCTAAGCGAAGGTTTATGGATGTGGTGAGAGAGGACATGCAGGTGATGGGTGTAACAGAACAAGATGCAGAGGACAGAAAGATATGGAAGAAGATGATCCGCTGTGGCAACCCCTAACGGGAGCAGCCAAAAGAAGAAGAAGATGAATAGTGTAATCCCTAGCATCCACTACAAGATCAATGTTCTCCAAGACCAGTCATTTATTTAATTTCAACCTTGTAATCCTATTAACATGTCTCTCTCCCTCCCTCTATGCTATCCCCAAATTTCTGAGTACCTCTTTAACAGACCCTGCATCTGCTTGGAGATAATTGACTTCTTCATTTGTGAAAACATCAGCGATATGTGAATTCAGTGTATTTGTCATGTCAGTTTTAGTCAATTTATCTCACTTTTACTGTTTCTAATACTCTTCATCTTGAACATTCTTTAACAACTAAAATATTGAAAGAGTACAAATTTATTACAACTTCTCATCATAGCCCAAGTTGTTGCTTCTGTTTTGTCACTGATGTGTGGATGTACAGCAGTACCTAAAATCCACTAACATCTAATCATGAGAACAAGAGAGAGACCTACTTTTGGTTCCGCAGGGTTAAGCAACTTTATGTTGACCGCTCACAATTATCAGTTCATAACCACAGCCATGGTTTACGCAGGTATGCTAAGTTAGCTGGGTGTGTGGTTGGACCGACCCAAACATTTTGTTATTCAGAACATCTTGTTCCCATAGGGTCCATCCTTTGATCTTTCCTTTAACTATTCAGTTTCCAGTACACATGAGTAAGGGAAAAAAATCTACAATTTTACTTTGCTTAAGCCTTTAAAAGCCCATTGTTGATGAATGCAGTACTTCTCCATCTGAATTAAAACAAGCAAGTATGTAAAATTGTATTTTTGTTTTGTAAGTATTTTTTAAACTGTGACCATGCACAATGTGCCAGATATGCCAGGTTAGACTCCAAATCCTCACAATTTTGGAATAGAAAGAGTGGTTCAAAATGGATAAACAGATCTGCTTTGATCCATCCATCAATTTTCTTAACCCAGTTCTCCAGAGCAGGCTTACAGGGAAGCTGGCGCCTCTTCCAGCAAGCACCAGGCACAAGGCAGAAACAACAAACAGTGTGCTAGTCCTCACAGGGTGAACACACGCTCACACACAGAATAGGGTCAGTTTAACAGCCCTGATTTATCAGACCTGCGGGTCTTTGGACTGTTCAAGAAAACACATGTGGACACGGGAAGAACATGCAAACATAGCAGGACTTCCAGTCTCCTTGATGTGAGGCAATAAGTTATATTCTTCACAATTAATTTATTTATTGATTCATAATTCATATTCTGTGGTCTAGGTTGCTTGTTGTTTTTATTTTTGTTTCATCTTGAAGACTTGGATTTGAAGCTATACTGCAAAATATTTGTACTACCATATTATTCCCCACTATAAAAATATATATTGTTTCACACAAAAAATTAACTGATTGTGTCAGTTTGGTTGATGGCTCAGAACTGTTTACATTCCTAGTGATCCCAGATGTATGAAGAATTGCATGGGAATGTATATTCTTTGCAGACATTTTATTTCCCCATTTTTCTTGAAATGAGGCTATTAATAATATCATGAAGCAATATGTTTTCACTTTACCTTCTTGCTCATATTTATGTTTTATTTTAACTGAAATGAATTGGGGCTTTACTTTCACATATTTGCAATTTGGGATTAATACTAATAGTCTCAGCAGCCGCTACAGTTACGTGGATCAATGTAATTATTTGACAGCATTACAAATATAGGTATATGCTTAGAATTTGAAAAGACAATTGCAGATTTACTCAAAAATAAAATCGTAGGTTTATTCATGTAGGTTTTTCTGGTGTAGAAGGTTTGACTGGATAAATAAAGACCCATCAGTGCCTTTGATTTATCATTCGGATCTGCTGGGACATTGTGGCAGCACCGAATTCTACATGTATTGTATTAAAATCTTGACATGCTTTTTACCTTCTGAAAGAAAGTCGTTTTTCTATTCTTAATGCGTTCGTGCTGAAACCCATCATTCTTCAAATCTTTATTTGAAGTGATTTAACCTTCAGATATTTTGCAGTGAAATGTTTTTGGCACCAGTGAATCTAGAGTTTGGATTAAGTCACATTTCATAGAGTGCTTTGATGGACATAGCAGTTTTCTAAAAAAAAAAGAAAAAAAAAAACTTTTCTTAAAATGATAATTGCTTGACATTTTATACAATGAAGGTACTTTTCTGAAGGCCTTTTCTAAGGCTGCTAAAAAGAGAAATATCAAAGGCTTAAGATTTATATTTTTGGCAAATGAAAGGCCTACGTTGAAGAACAGGTAATTGAGTCCTGCCATCACAAACCTAAAAATGGAAGGCTTGTCCAGTGTAGTAAAAGAAAAAAATGATAAAAATCATCTCTTACACACCTATAGGTACTCACACCATTCCATGTTAGCCTTGCTAAATGACATAACAGAAAACGTAAGTACTCAGCGAAATATGTGAAAACTTAATTCAGATAATGACTGGAGAATGATGTAAAAACCAGTATATTGAAGCTGTGAGAAAATATCACTTAATACCTAGCCACTCCAACCTCTACATTCCAAAAAGCTTTGACATGTGCTAATCTCTTAAGAGGCTGTAAAACTGCTATACACGTGAGAAAGAAATGTGTATACAGACCAAAAATAATAATTTATGTAGAACTTATTTATTCAGAAAATGTGGCAGACTACCAAATACAAGTTCAGCTAGAAATAGGGGGTTAAGTGATCGTACGAGCATGATTGTTGTTAAATGTACTGAACAGACAATCTGACATCTTCACAAAGCTGTTAATGCAGAATAGCGTTTTCAAGAATAATGAGAATGAATGTTTATTTTTGTCAGCAGTATATAATGTTGTCTTTGTAACGGCGAAGTAAAAGATAACTCCTACTTACACGGTGTCATAGCTGTTACCATGTAAATTGTAGGTGTGCTCTAAAGATATTAAGCATAGCATCTGTCAGAGGCATGAAAGTAAGTGCCTTCCGTTATTTCACGTCAGTATGTTATTGGTAGCACAGGTATTCATTCCACTTTATAATGAGCACAATAAAAGAACAGGGGCCTCATGTATAACGCCGTGCGTAGAACTCACACTATAACATGGCGTAAGCACAAAAGCGGGAATGTGCTTACGCACAGAAAAATCCAGATGCAAGAATCTGTGCGTACGCAAACTTTCACGTTCTTCCACTACATAAATCCCAATCAGCGTGAAAAGTAACGCAAGTGCACGCGCCTTCTGTCCCGCTCCAACTCCTCCCAGAATTATGCCTCTTTGAATATGCAAATCAATATAAATAGCCTTCTGTGAAAAGACAATGGGAAAAGCACGGGGAAAAATATAAGAATTTCAGCGAATACCAAGTGGAGGCAAAGGAAAAACGTACTATTTGTTGGTTTAAACAGTGGTATAATCAACAAAAGAAAGTTGATCGAGTGACATAGTGTCAGAGAAACTCGAAAGCTCAAGTTCACAAAGTCGCACAGTGCCCGAAATAAAAAAGAAGTTGTCACATATCAAAGTCAGCGTGAAAAGGCGACTCGTAGCGGACCATCTGAGTGTCATATGAAAGCTTATTATGGTACAGAGAAAAAAAATAGGCACACAGTGGGAAAAAAGCACGAAATGTCAACTTTAATCTCGAAATTTCCACTTTAATCACGTAGTTTATTTTGTCATTAAAGTAGAACATCATAAACTTCATCTTAAAATCGTTTATTTTACTAGTTTCTCAAATCCCATCGTAACTAAAGTAGCACCTTAAATGCTTTTTTCTGTGTTTGATCTTCTATGTGCTGTATGTGTGTGAATCACTACCTGCTTCCATTCTTTCTCTTTCTCCGACAGGACACAGAATCCATTACTTTCGTGATATTACAGCTCTCTGAATAATTAAAATACTGAGATGTATACGTGATATCTTTTTCATGATGATAGGAATGAAAGCATGTTATTAAACATGGGAACACGGTGGCGCAGTGATTGTTCATATCTCACGCAAGAGGCTTGCTGCGCCATGCGTGACCTTCGATGAAATAATTTATTACAGAAGTACTGTCTCTTTCAAATGTACTAACCTCTAATTCCTGTCCTTACTTTTCTTTCTCCAAATACCCAATCGCCACACAATCAGCTCTGTAATAGACGTTAAGCCATCTGTAAGCTTAGAACGCCGATTCTTCAAAACTTTTAAGGAACGTTGAAATATCTTTGTAGTACATGTTTAATTATTCTATCTGTCTATCCTTCCAGTGCCGTGTCAGCACCAGCAATAATACAGCGCAAGGCAAGAGCTATCCGTGAACTAGCTAGCGCTGCAGCACCGTGTCCTCACATGTTTAATTATTAACAATACTGATTATTTAAATGAAGTTAAAGTTTTATCTGTATACTATAAGCAACATATTTTGCTGTATTTCATCTTAAAAATGATATCGTCATCATACGCACTTTATAAAGTGGCACAGGTTGTGCAATATTATAACTGTAGTGCAAGTTTACAGTGGGGTAATTGTACTTATAAGTACAAACAGTTCTACAAGGAGCACTTGATTGAGTGCATTTATAGTTCTTGGGCTGAAACTGTTTCTGAAACGCGAGGTCCGTACAGGAAAGGCTTTGACGTGTTTTGCCATGGCTGAGGTAGTGTGTGCTTGAAACTGTATACCGATAATTCTCTTTCCGATCAGCTGCTGCTGTGATTCCCCACTCAGATACAGTGATATAAATACTCCGAGTGGTGCAGTGAGAGTAATATGGAAAAAGATGATCCGCTGTGGCAACCCTTAACGGGAGCAGCTGAAAGAAGAACAAGATGCAGTGAGAGTAACAACGCTAAAGCAGTTATGGTATTTGGAATACTATGGCTATTCCCTGGACCATTATATTGCTGCAGGTTAATTACAATCAGATGCATTACACTAATAAACAATATGCAGTTAATTTCAGTGTATTTATAAAGCCGCGTCAGGAATGTGGGTCTAAGAAAGAAAGGGTAACCACACAGGAACAGTAGCACTGCTTTGACGCTGGGCGTACGCCAAGGTATGAGGTACCTTGGAAATGTGCGTGCCTTTACACCAAGTTTATGTTTTATATATCGCGATTTGAGCATGGAAACGTTCATACGCAACATTTCTGTGCGTATGCACCGTTTATACATGAGGCCCCAGATCTTTTAACACTGGCACAATACAGAGCAAGTTTGTATTTTAAAATTCTCAGTAACCAGACTGCATGAAAATCTACCTTCTCAGTGTTTTTTTCTTTTATTCCACAGAGTTTTATAGAATTTGACATGATTTTTTTAACTTAATGTGGTGGTATGAGGGTACTGTTTTTGACATTTTTATAATGCATTAAAGAATTTTTTTTTTCTTAAAATGCTTTTGCTAATAGTTTGAATCTTGTCTTGGTATGCATAAGCATAATACAGAACAGTGTGATTTATATATATTGTGTCCTGAAAGGGGTGCTCCAGCTCAATACACAGATTTTATTTCATGAGAAACTCTTCCTTCAAGCATTTCCCACGCAAGCACAGTACAAAGCAGAAGCACTCAGTAATGCCCTTTTTATTTCTCTTCTTTTTTTCTATTTCTCTCTCTCTCTCTCTCTCTTTCTGCCTCTGCTCCTCCCAGTTAGCTTCATCTCCTTCCTCCTGACTCTGGCTCTTGGAGCTGCGGTAACGGGCTTCTTTTATGTGACACCCAGGAGTACTTACGGTGTCCTGTAAGCATGGTCCGGAAGCACTTCCGGGTGAGGTGGGAGCCCGACAAAGTAGGACTCCCCAGTTCCTGCAACACCCCCTGGCGGCACCACTAGAAAATAACAGGGCTGAACCCACAAACTCCAAGTCCCAGTGTGCCCTGTGGGAATCCCGGGTGCTAAAACAAAGGGAGGCTGCTATCTAGTGATCCAAGGGAGATATTGCCCTGTGCTCGCTCTCTACCCCGCTCCTTCCACTACAAATGCGTCCCAGCCAGGCAGGGAAGCCAGCTGTCCACCACAATATATAAGAACATAAGAAATTTGACAAACGAGAGTAAACTAATCTATTAATCTATTAATAGTGACAGAGTGGTGTGAAGTGCAGGGAATATATGTGTAAGCCAGTAAGATACAACCTGGAAATAGTCCGGTCTATCTGGAATATTCCATTAAATGTGGTCAGCACCAGACACTAAAAGCACTTCATCACAATGGAAATTTTTGCCAAAGTTATATAGAAACTGAGACATTAAAAACAGATTAAAAACGTACCTTGAGATTGCATTTGGAATGGATGCATTATGAGCGTCGACTCTTTATACATACTCCCTATGTCATCCCCTGAAATACAGAAGAATAAATTGTATCATGTTGCAGGAAGTTTCACACAAGACACTTTGCCATTGTGTTCAAAGCAGTCTTAGAAAGCATCAAGTTCATCCACAAGAGAAATCTAGATGCACATAGATTAGAATTTAGCGTGAAATTCGTAAATATCTGTAAATCCTGCCACAGTTTATTTGAATTACAACTGCTTCTCTACTCCAGCTTATCCCTATGCTGACATTTACCAACTTTAATTGCCTACGGTTAATATTCTTTAAATGTGTTTTATTGCAGTCCCTAGCAACAATAAATATTTTCTCTGGATTTAAACATTAATATTTAGTAATGATGTTTTGTGGATCACTCAGCAAAATGCTGGTGTTGGCTGAAGGAATGATATAGTCAGTTTCTTGTACTTCAACTTCTTTCGGCTGCTACCGTTAGGGGTTGCCATGGATCATCTTGTTCCATATTGTCCTGTCTTCTGCATCTTGTTCTTTTACACCCACCACCTGCATGTCCACTGTCTCCACATCCATAAACCTTCTCTTAGGCCATCCTCTTTTCCTCTTTCCTGGCAGTTGTATCTTTAAATTTCTCCTTCCAATATACCAGCATCTCCCCTCTGCAGATGTCCAAACCAACGCAATCTCGCCTCTCTGACTTTGTCTCCTAACCGTTCAACCTGAGCTGACCCTCTAATACAGTATACTCATTTATAATCCTGTCCAAAAAATGGTAAACACTTTTAGAAGATAACATGGGTAGCCTTTAAACAATATGTACTTCAGATCAGGTGATCAGTTGTTTGAGATGATTTTAACATCCATGCACCGTGCATTGTTCCGCATAAAATCTCCACCAACTCCTCTGCTTTTACCTAACCATTTAGTTTGCTCCATGCTATAAACAGAAACAACAAATAGCTGTGCTATCCCTATAGTTAGTTATATTTCTAGGAAACAGAAAATGCAGAAGTTCTGACATGTGAAGTCTGTCTTAGAATGGTGTCTACTTTTCTATCCACTGATTGAAAATTAGCCAGTGAAACGCTAGCCAGAGGAAGTCACGCCAATGCTTATTAGGGTTTGGAAACACAAGTAAGAACTGAGTCCACATACTCTGAAGCAGCAAACCTCTCTGCTGCATTTTCATGTACCTTTTGTTATTTTATATCACAGGTTGTCACGTTTCTGGTTCAAAGTTGCTTAAGTGAAACTCAGAAAAGTCTTTTTAACAACACTTTATTCTTGAACTTATTGAAACAACATTGGAAACGAATAGCAAACAGCAAACTTAATAAATGTTCAGCCATGTTAGGCGATTAATCACTTATAAAGTTTTTTATTGCCATGAGATATGAGACATGTGCAAAACTACAGAAGATCCTGCATTTTACAGTCTGTGAGAAAGCATGTTTCCTCTGTAACTGAACCACCTCTAGAAAGCAAAAATGCATCTCCTTATGTGACAAGGTAAGCACAGACAGTGTATTTTTTTTTCTTAAAGCATTTATAAGGCAATAGAATTCTCTGATTCTCTTCAATCTGACCTCCTACCACGGTCTACACAGCTAGTCATCTTCTCTGATATTTTCAGATGTGCAGATTCACCCTTCAAGGGCTACAGCTGGAGTTGGCTGGCTGAATGGTGAATAGGGGTGAAAGGTGAAAGTGTTTTTCAGAGTTTTAGAACATGGCTTCTTGGCAAGCTAAAGTGTCCACAGATTAACATTTGAATACAGGCAAATTATATGAATGTTATTAATTTAATATGTAGTCATAGGCTTACTGCATTACATGAATTTAATTTCAGATAATGACTGGTTAAGTAAGAGTCACTACTGTGTAGTAAGGTTCAGGTAGATGCCAAACTTTATTTTATTCATAATGCAGACCATATTTTGCTCATTCAAATAAATTACACATCCGCCAAGCACAGTTATTTTAAGCATCAGTCGTGTTCAATGACAATTATGTTTCAAGATGTTTTCTTGATTGCATGATGTTTAAAGGCAAATGTTTTTAGCACTTCTGTTTATTTTTTTTCTAAAATTAACTCTAAAAGGAAGGTGTTTTTAGATACAGAAAAAAAAAACTATCCAATCTGTGAAAATAAATGAATGGAGAGCAATTTTATGATAAAATATTGCACACCCCCAACCCTGACTTGATGAAAAGAAAAGTGTGGCCATAAAGTTGTGGTTATTGTTGCATATTGTGAAATCTTTACCCTGTAATTTCAAAAGCAGAACAATTGTTAGGCACAGTTTACAAAAATGCATTTCTTGGTGCAATATTACAGCAAGCACACTAAGCCTCTTCTCGTGCACTCACCCTTTCCCTTTGGGATGCGTGGTTGATGGAGTCAGGGATATCCAAGTCAGTGTAAAGGAGTAAAAGCCACTAACTCTGTGGTACAAAGAGGGGTTTTGTATGCAGAAAAGCTACATTTGGGTATGGTCAAGGTCAGTCTTGATTTTTTGAAAAACTAGGGGGCTCTGCCACCTGCTTGCTTTGTGCGCCAGCCACTTCGCGTCTCTGCCGAGTGCGTATAGGTAAGCGGATGTACAAATTAAACAGATTGTTATTTTCATAGGAACTGTTACATATGCATAATAGAACTAACTATTTTACATTACTGTGAGTAATTAACTATAGTTAAAAATAGTAACACATAATAAATTGAAATAAAATTGTGTTTCATGTTGCATTAGAGGTATTCGTTGAGTTATACGTTTTCATTCTGTTTGGCTTTGAAATTAACACACAAATACTTTTTAAACTTCTGTCTTTGATATCTCCATCTTCCGAAACTATTATCGCTGACAATTTGTCACATGTTAGTTTATCATAAATGCGACTGTGATCTTTCGGATTCATATAGAAATCCAAGAAAACTTCTTTGTCCATGTTTTGCAGGTAAATTTTGTGTAAAGAGCGATACTTTTGGAATTGTATCCTTTATTGGCTGTAGAATTTCTAATACGTCCAATTGTTTAACTCTTTCAATTATATGTTGCAGCGCTACTCCGTGATCGTAAATATAAACTTGACCGAATTGTGGTTTCTTCAAAATTAAATTTGTAGTAGCTTTAATTGTTGCGGGACTCTTATAGCGTGTGATCCAGAATCATGTAAATCTACTTTTTGAGTATTGAATGATGCGATCACAGAACAAATTTGTCTTCTACTCTTTGTCTTTTATTTCTGACCCCACTTGGACATGCTAGGTTTTCAATTCCACTTGGTCCGGGCTGTTAATTACTTTCCTTATTTTCGAAATTTGGACTTATATTATTATTGCTCTTTTTTGATTTATTTTCTCTCCAATGGTTTTGGGCCTCTTTTCAATGTGCTGTCCTTTCTTCTTCACTTAGTCGTTGACGTGTCATCTAGAAAATATAAAATTATTGTCCAGAAAAGGACTACATCGAAGGAAACAAATAGATTGTATGTCTAGAAATACTGTCTAGAAAAGCTTCTTTAAAGGATGACACTGAGGACTTTTCATAAACAACTTTAAATGAGGAAAACATAGAAATTTATAAGAGCTGAGACGCAGAAACTGTGTCTGACAAAAGCAATCACACGAATGAGAGTTGAGTCGACCATTGAAAGGAGGGCAGGACTTGACAAAATCTCTTGGCAATAGTCTTGTCTCGAGATTTTATTTTATAATAGAGAGACATAAAAATCTGATGAGATAATAATCATTAAAAAGTACATATGAAAACACATACAGTAAGAATTGAGTGTGCACAATCACAAGAAATGTTGACTTATGATGTGATGAGTAAGAAAAATGACTCTTTATCAACATATCTTAATCACATAATGTTCTCTGCTTTGTACACGTTGTTGTTTGATGACATCCGTTGTGACTGACAACTAGTGGCATGGGGGAGTGTGTTTATGTGTGAGAATTGACAACAAATACAAAGATGGGGAATAACACCTTTTCCTTGATATGTACAGTTATATGCCTAAATGTAAAATATTCAGTAATGTTTCTCTATTATTATAAATGTTAGAATATAATCATTGCATACAGCACTTTCATTTTGAACATTATCACAAAATGAGGAAGATATTAGAAAGAACAAAAACAAGTTTTACTGATCATCTCAGAAGTAACATTTTAGCAGTGGCAGCTCAAAAATCCTTAAAAAGCCACTTATTATTTTAATGGTTGCCAGTCATAGTCTGTGTGCAAGGGGAGAGCATCCTAACTCCATATTAGTAGCACCTTACAAACTGATCCATCCTTCGGTTTTCAAACACTTTTCATCCAGATGAGATTTGCAGGGCCTGTCATGGCAGCTGTGGGTGCAAGACAGGAATTAGCCCTGGACACAAAGACTGTCCATCACATGGCATATTTACACACACTCCCACACTTGCTCATGCTGGTCCAACTTAGAGGATCAAGTTGCTTAATTTTTTGAATATTGTGTCGTCAATTAATTTTCTAGTTAAAGCACAAAGGAATGTACTTAGTCTTTTGGCTGTCTCTATAAAAAATCCACAAGAGAATTGGATTTAATAGGACAAAAAATAATGTGTTATCGCTTCCATGTTGCATTAGAAAAAGAAACAATTTATTGTGGACTATACATTGGTCTAAGTCAATGAAATTTGGTTGTCATACTCTAGCATTGCACCGGAAAACATTACATTATTTCAGAGTTATATAAACTTGTATCTCCAGTTTCCTCAAGTTAAGTATGCCATCACACCTTTTTTGGCTGAAGTTTAGAGTTAAGTTTTTTAATTTTAGTCACCACAAACACTTTGTATCCCCGCAGCCCATAATTCATTACCCACAGCAGTGTGTACAGTGAGAATCTAAAAAGACAGGAATTGGTCATATCTAGGAAAGCTTCTTCCCTGTACTTTTTGATGTTCTACCTAAAAGGCTCTACATAATAAATAAAATTAATAACAGCTTAAATAGTTGCCACCATGCCACCCTCAGCTGAAATGAAAAGCAAATTTTATTGTCCTGCGGGTTTGCAAATTATTGTTGTGCTTTGGTGAGCATTATCTAGAACTCTAATTTTCTGTCACAGTTTGATCTATAAAGTGGAATCTGATTTGAATGATCTTTTTCTGCAGATATGGCCTAATCTGAAAATTATGCCATAAGTATTCCTTCTGCTTCTGCAAGACCATAACAAAAACCTGTAGCCAAATTTTCAAAACCCAAGATTTCATATTAGCAATTGAGCAAAGTGCTTTTTATTATGACCAAATAACTCAATTTATGTCTCATCGGTCCAAATCACTTTGTTCCAAAATGAATCTGGCTTGTCTAAATGAGCATTTGCATATAACAAGTGACTCTGTTTGTGGCGTGAGTGCAGAAAGGGCTTCTTTCTCATCACCCTGACATACAGATGTTCTTTGTGCAAATTGCGCTGAATTGTAGAACGATGTACAGATACACCATCTGCAGCAAAATGTTCTTGCAGGTCTTTGGAGGTGATCTATGGGTTGTCTGTAACCATTCTCACAATCCTGTGCATACGCCACTCCTGTATTTTTCTTGGCCTGCCAGACCTACTGGGTTTAACAGCAACTGTGCCTGTGGCCTTCCATTTCCTGATTACATTCCTTGCAGTTGAAACTGACAGTTTAAACCTCTGAGACAGCTTTTTGTAGCCTTCCCCTAAACGATGATATTGAACAATCTTTGTTTTCAGATCTTTTGAGTGTTGCTTTGAGGATCCCATGCTGTCACTCTTCAGAGGAGAGTCAAAGGGAAGCACAACTTGTAATTGACCACCTTAAATATCTTTTCTCATGATTGGACACAACTGTATATGAAGTTCAAGACTTAACGAGCTAATCCAACCAATTTGGTGTTGCAAGTACAGTACAGTGATCCCTCGCTATATCGTGCTTCGCCTTTCGCGGCTTCACTCCATCGCGGATTTTATATGTAAGCATATTTAAATATATATCGCGGATTTTTCGCTGCTTCGCGGGTTTCTGCGGACAATGGGTCTTTTAATTTCTGGTACATGCTTCCTCAGTTGGTTTGCCCAGTTGATTTCATACAAGGGACGCTATTGGCAGATGGCTGAGAAGCTACCCGGCTTACTTTCTCTCTCTCTCTCTCTCTCTTGCGCTGACGTAGGGGGGTGTGAGCAGGGGGGCTGTGTGCAGCTGCTTCCTGAAGGACATGCTGCACGGTGCTTCGCATACTTAAAAGCTCAAAGGGCACGTATTGATTTTTGACTTTGTTTTTCTGTGTCTCTCTCTCTCTCTCTTCCTGCTCCTGACAGAGGGGGTGTGAGCTGCCGCCTTCAACAGCTTTGTACCGGCGGTGCTTCGCATACTTAAAAGCCAAAAAGCCCTATTGATTTTTTTTTTGACTTCTTGCTTTGTTCTCTCTCTCCTGACGCGCACTCCTTTGAAAAGGAAGATATGTTTGCATTCTTTTAATTGTGAGACAGAACTGTCATCTCTGTCTTGTCATGGAGCACAGTTTAAACTTTTGAAAAAGAGACAAATGTTTGTTTGCAGTGTTTGAATAACGTTCCTGTCTCTCTACAACCTCCTGTGTTTCTGCGCAAATCTGTGACCCAAGCATGACATTCTAAAAATAACCATATAAACATATGGTTTCTACTTCGCGGATTTTCCTATTTCGCAGGTGGCTCTGGAACGCAACCCCCGCGATGGAGGAGGGATTACTGTAATCCCTCCTCGATTGTGGGGGTTGCATTCCATATGTTTATATGGTTATTTTTACATTGTCATGCTTGGGTCACAGATTTGCACAGAAACACAGGAAGTTGTAGAGAGACAGGAACTTTATTCAAACACTGCAAACAAACATTTGTCTCTTTTTCAAAAGTTTAAACTGTGCTCCATGACAAGACAGAGATGACAGTTCCGTCTCACAATTAAAAGAATGCAAACATTTCTTCCTCTTCAAAGGAGTGCGTGTCAGGAGCAGAGAATGTCAGAGAGAGAGAGAAAAGCAAACAAATCAATAGGGCTGTTTGGCTTTTAAGTATACGAAGCACCGCAGCACAAAGCAGTTGCAATGAAGGCACAAGCTCACACCCCCTCCATCAGGAGCAGAGAATGTCAGAGAGAGAGAGAGAGACAGATAAAAACAAACAATCAAAAATCAATATGTGTCCTTCGAGCTTTTAAGTATGCGAAGCACCGTGCAGCATGTCGCTTCACGAAGCAGCTGCACAGAAGGGAGCAACGTGAAGGTAATCTTTCAGCATTTTTAAACGAGCGTCCGTATCGTCTAGGTGTGCGAACAGCCCCCCTGCTCACACCCCCTCCGTCAGGAGCAGAGAATGTCAGAGCAAGAGAGAGAGAGAGAAAAGTAAGTTGGGTAGCTTCTCAGCCATCTGCCAATAGCGTCCCTTGTATGAAATCAACTGGGCAAACCAACTGAGGAAGCATGTACCAGAAATTAAAAGACCCATTGTCCGCAGAAATCCGCGAACCAGCAAAAAATCCACGATATATATTTAAATATGCTTACATATAAAATCCGCGATAGAGTGAAGCCGTGAAAGGCTAATCACGATATAGCGAGGGATTACTGTAATCATTATTGACCAGTTACATGCATTCAAATTGGCAAAATTACAAGGGGACCCAAATTTTTGCACAGCCAGTTTTTCACTTTTGATTTCATTTCATACAACTAAATACTACTTCACTAAAAATCTTTGTTCAGAAAACACCCCAGTACTCAGATGTTCCTAGGAAATGAAAGACATACCACTGTTATCTTTTTTGTTGAAAGTAGAGTAAATTATTATGCAGGCTGAGAGGGGTTCCCAAACTTTTTCATATGACTGTATCATTGGTAGTGTTATGCAGTATAATACTATAATTCTTTTTAGGACAGTAATCAAACTTGTGTAAATAAAATCTATGATTTTATATCAGCAAAAAATGAGGTGCAATAGATAAAACCACTTCCTGTAACCAGATTATTGTCAGATATAGTAAGGAATGAGCTCAAGAGATCTTTCCACCTTTTTTCTCCTAATCAGAGATAAACAGTAGCAACAAATGCAAGGAATAATATATTCACATGAAGAGATGTGTGTTAGGGTATTTGGTGACTCAAAACTGGCAATGTATGGGTGAGTGTGGGGGTCTCTGTGACTGTTTCCTGCTCTAGACTGGCACCCCACCCAGGATTGGGCGCTGCCTTGTGCCAACTGCTGCCCATAAAGGCAGTAACCATCCTTGAACCCCAACTGGATAAACAAGTTAGAAAATGGATGGATAATAATACACTGTATGTATTCATAATACCAAAAAAGAAAAGTAACAGTGGTTAGTTTCATCGTACACATAGTAGAATTAGGAAGATTTGGTATCCCATTATCACTATGTCACATAGTATTTCTTGGGTAAAAATTAGAGGCTTATTTACTTTTTTTCGGTATCAGTACTGTGCAGTTACAAAAGGCACATTGGAGCAGAAATTTGGTGCATAAGTATTAAATATGTGCATATGTGCATGATCACCATAGACACATTTGCCCACACTGACTCATTCTGGACAAACTGAGTGCTGCCATTTATGCTAATAAGAACATTTTAGGAATATACAAGGAAATCCATGTACCCATGAGAAAATACAATGCAAAACTGAAGTAATCAAGTTGTGTCTTTGTGATCTTATTGTGTCTCTTAAATAAAAAATCAAAATGTTGATCCCTGTTGAATTATATGCAAATTGATTCCTCTTTTAACATTAATATATGCTATTTTGATTATGATTACAACCTTAAGCATGTCAGTCAACTGATCTTGAAAGCTATACCCCTACAGTAGTTATCCATTTATCCTGTATCATCACTTTGTAGTTTTATACTGCATCCAATCTATAAATCTTTTAATTACAGTTACTATTATTACTGCACAGTACTCTGACTTCTAGCTTCATGCTGTAGCTATTCTTGATTTGTATGGCTGTTTTCTAAATTGGCTGTTTAGAATTGTCATCTATACCACCAAAGTATTCCTGATATCTGTTGGATGCACTTTTTATATTTATTTATGTTTTTTTTTTTTTGCATCATTCATTTTGTTCATTGCTACTGTAAGGGAGAACAATTTTGTGTGCCAGGATGGACCAGGACAAAGATTACCAAAAACAAGCTCTTTGTGAAATTAATTACATAATAGTACAAGGGAGGAATAAATGATTTGAACACCAATGCAATAAGTAAAGAAAATCTTAACAGACAGCCCTTAGCCTAACCACTGTCTAACTCAAAGTGATGCAAATACAAGTCACTCTCCAGTCCCAGTCACCTCTCAAAACTCCCTACTTCTGGTCATCTCAGACTGTCAGCTCTTACCACGCCACACTGTTAAGCCACTGCCCAAACATCTCTAATATCAAATAGTCTATGGCGAAGGGGTGTCCCCATACTGAGCTCCTGTAGTTTTTCCCAAAGAGTTTCCTCCATGGCCATCCTATGCTTTCCTACACTCCTGAGATTCAACACTTAGTGGCAAGTGGCAAACACCCTTGCGGCTCAGGACATTTCTATCCTTCATGGAATGCCCTGTGCTGCCATCTGATAAAGAAATTCTCCTAATCTCAGGCCTATCCCTGCTAACCCCACTACTGATTTAGTCACCCCAGTGTAATTACTTATGCCACATTTTATAAACTGAGGAAACATGACACCTAATAACATTTGTTTCCGCGCATCATGGATTACGCACATTGTACTTATGGGAAATTCACAGTTCTCTAATAGAAGTTGAATTATCCACCAGAATCCTGGGTCCTCTTTTTACTGTACAAATCATATGCAGTGATATTTGGACCATCCCAAATCCATGCGCTGTTGTCCTCTTGTTTCCTGAACTCATTTACCTTGGCACCTCCTTACCAGGCTACCAGCATGTCACAATACAGTACTGAAATCTTCTTACCGCTTTTACAAGCCTTGTGATGGTACATTCAAAATGTATTATTTAATTGAGCAAAGAGTTAGCCTCCATATGATGACGTGATGTCTGGGACTGCCCTTGTCCTTCCAAATGTGTGGCTTCTTCTACAGAAATATCACACCATGCGACCTTGCAATATGTGTATATATGTTCCAAGAATTAATGGGTTAGCCACAATAGCACTTTTAAGTACCAAATTAAAAACTTTTGATAGTTTTTAGGAGGTTTCCAAGAATGAAAGAAAAATGATTAAAAGTACAGAAAACAAATCATGGAAAAAATAAGCAAATGTAACTTTGACGACCTACTTCATTTAGTTCCAACTATTTCATGGCTTTCTCTCTCTCTGTACGGTCGAAGTAGACTCATTATATAGTTTATCTTCTCCCATTTTTTGAAATCTTCCATTATTCTTGAATTACATTCGAACTTACAGTGGGCCACCAATATCTATTGAACATTAATAATATATTTTACAGAAACAAAAATCAGACTGCAAATTCACTTGGACACATTCAAGTGAGAAGGTGGATTTGCCATACTGCACCCTAAAGAACTCCATTAAGATTTGTAACATTCAGTCCAAGCTGGTATGCAAGGCAGGTTTACTCATTTGTAAATGCAAGATGAAATGTCTTTCAAACTTATTTCACATACGTTCTCAACAAAATAAACCATGTTTGTAACAAATGAGGAAGATGAACTTTTTACAGTTATAGTTTAAACTGAGACTGTCACTTCATATTAAAGTTCTTACTTACACTGTAAAATGTATCATGCTTAGGACAGGGGACATCAGTATACCTCTCAGATTTGACATTCATCAGACCTCAACATTTCAAACTCAGAAATACATAGGCATTCAAAACACAAGGAAAAAAATATTATAAATAATGGCATTATTAAGAGAAAGGAGAAACCTACATGCTACACATTTTCTAACAAGTTCAGGGTTGCAGGGAATTGCTGCATATTCCAGTGACAGTGGACATAAGCTAGAAACCCACCCTGGATATGTTCCCAGTATACAACATGGGTCACCTATGCACACGCCTGCACTTACGCTGGACCAACTGAGGGTCCCCAGTTAACCTAACACACATGTCATAGAAATGTATGAAAACTTGGGTACCCAGCAAAAAGCCCATTTAGACTTGAATAGAATATGCAAAGTAAATACGGGCATTGTCCATGCTTTGATTTATTTGAACAGGAGACTTTTAAGCTGTCAGGCAAAGGCAGTAATTATGGCTCACTCCAAGGTGAAACCTACTATGTACACTGTAGCTATTGTTTTGTATGTTTTTTTTATTTAGCATAACTAGGTCTTTCATTCTCAAGGACTTATTTTCACAATTCCCTATTTCTGATTAACTTTTTGTCATTCACTTCTATTAGCTCTAATGAACAATACGCATAGTTTAAGATTGTTTTCCAATATACTTACTTTCCTCTTTTCTGTTATATTTTTCAAACTTTTTAAATTTTATCACGTGTAAAGTTTCTTATAATAGAATGGATGGATTTGTCTTTGATGGCTTCCTTCTGGTCAGATAATGCACCCTGTAAGTAGTGAGGTTTTTAACAGATTAATTTAATAATCTGTTTTGTGTTTATGGGAATGAATGATTATTAATATAACACCTTTTTTTAACTTTTGTAGGTGTTGTCTTGATCCTGGCACAGACGAAAGAGTTTGTTTCTACTACACGGGAGCTTTCTTCTAGTCAGACAGTTCTGGACTCTAGAAAAGACCTTACTGTCTCTTCGACCGTATTGGGCACATCAGGAAGTCATTCTGCATTAACAGATCTGCAAGAGTCTTTTCTAAACGAAGGCCATTTGCAAGAACATCTAGGGAAGCACATAAGTTATATCCCTTCATCTGGCATTATTGTGCCAACATCTGTTAACACATTGCCTGTAACTTGGGAAAATGCAACCCCCGACAAAAATGTGACAGATCCTTACAATCTGAAAATTACGGAACTTAACAACCTGTCAGTGGACTCACACAGTCCCTTTACCATTGCTCCTTTAAACAATGAACAAATGCATCTGGCTGAAAGCATGAGACCACTTTTGATGGACACAACAGCAGGGCCAGCACTGCCTTATTTTACCACTGAATTGCAGCCTTCTTCAGTGTCTATGACTAATTCAGATATTTCTGAATCACTTAAACACTTGACTAATTCAGTTCCCATTGCAATCCTCTATGGCCTTAAAAGTACAGAGCAAGAGACCCCTGTACTTGATATCTCCAAAACTATCTCCTTGGTGGTTCTTCAGACAGTATCGGGATCAATAAATTATCCTGTGGACAACTACAATTTAATTGAGAGCAGTTCTTTCGTTGGTTTGGCATCCAGTGATTCATTTTTATTGGCTTCACCTGCAGGAACACAGGTCCACAGTTTACACTGGAGTCTGCAGCCCACAAAAGAGAGCGGTAATTTTTCTGTCAATACATTGGAGATGGTACATCAAAAAGATCTGACATTAAATCAGACAGTGGAGCTGAGTAAAGCAGATGGCATTGAGCCATGGATTGGTTCTTCAACTACCCAATCTCCTTCCACTGTGACTGGGAACTTCTTGAACAGATTAGTGCCTCCTGGAGCTAAGGGGTCAGGTCATCCTGGCAATCTTTCCCATGTGACTGAAGTGGACAAGCCTCATCAGAGAGCCACCATATGCCTAAGCAAAGTGGACATTGTTTGGATTATTTTAGCAATCAGTGTGCCAGTTTCATCTTGTTGTAAGTAAACTTTTTTTTTTAATCTAAAGTGTAATAAACAGATATACAGATAGCAGATATATAAGACAACAGGCCCACTTCAAAGTCACTTTCGTTACAGTTAATTAAAAAAAATGGCAAATGGCAAATGAATGAACGTTTGATGTATTTTTTATCAATGCAGGATTTGATCAGTTGTCAAATTGTACAGGCTCAGCAAGGGAAGGAATACTAGCAAAAATAAGACTAATTTAGTGTGCATTTCATGATATAGCTGATAGAGCATCTGATCATCACTTTATATAATCTTGTTGTCAGTTGTTAATTAAACTTTTATCAAGACATAATAAAGAAGGGAACAGAGCAACCTAAATAAAACATCCTCACACCCGCACTCGCCACAATAGCCACTCTTCCCACATTTACACCCTATCTAAAACCTTACTTGTCAGAACAATTTTAATGTGGATAAATAGTGGACCCCAAGTGCAAATCACAACATTACAGCAGCCAACACATAGTCAATTTAAATACGTAAAATAAGACAAAGAATAAAAGTTGGTGCTCCAGGTGCTGAACCCTCTGTAATTGGCAGATAAATTGGCCAAATAAACAAGATCAACGAAAAAAACGTCAGTCAGTGTTGAAAAATGACATGTTCTTCAGACTGGAGTCGTAGAGCGAGCAACTCCTCCCGGTGTTGGTGTTCTTAAATATGCTCCTGGCAGGAAGAGGTGGGTTTGTTGATGGAAGCGAATGTGACGTCATCACAGTTATTCTTGCCTTTGAACTTCCCTTCTGAGTGCAGAAGGGTAGAAGATATGAACAACAGAGCAAACCCCCAGTTCAGAAAGGTATGGCAATAGCGAATAAGGCTGGAAGATGTCCCCTATTCTGTGTGTGTGACATGGTCTCCAAACCTAGACCCGAACTGAGAGGTTGTGGAAACAAGACAGAGCATCAGCATGGGACCCTCAACAATGTTCGACCTTAAATTTATATGGCTGAAGGTCCAAGAACCATCTAGTGACATACATATTTGACTCCTTCTGTGTGACCATCCAGTGCAAGCAGGCATGGCCAGTGACCAGGGTAAATTCAGGGTCCAGAAGGTGGTACCTTAGCTGCTGTATTGCTCATTTAATCACCACCAAGTCTTTCTACTGCCACATACCTCATCTCCTATTTCAATAGTATCTGGCTAAGGTGCATCACGGTGTGGTTGGCATTGTCAATGCTTTAGCTTGGTATGACACCCAGGCCAGTGTCCAAAGTGTTTGTCTGGAGTTTAAAAAGTTAGAAGAAATCAGGAAAAATCAAAACAGGTGCTGAAGTCAGGACCTGACAGCCTTAGTCTTTTTTCCCTCATACCACTATATTTTTGGTCAAATATGGTGAGCATTTTTTTGGTCAAATCGGTCAAGGACATAGCATTCTCCAAAATAAACCAGCTGTAATACCCTGAAAAACCCAAGAAAACCTGAACCTGCTACTGGTTTGTGGGCAGGGCTAGTTAAAGATGGCAGTCTCTAAGCCATCATGTAGCCTAAATACTTTATTAAATTCACAAATAGCGCCCAAAGGTTGGCCACAGCATGCAGCATGTGTTCCTTCCACATGCCACAATAGATGATGAAGTCACCGTAGTAGATGGCAATATAGATATTGTGGGGTTGTAGGATTTTATCATTCACTTGCTGGAAGGTGGCCAGAGTCCCTTAAAAAAAACAATTGGAAGGACATGGTACTGCCAATATCTGCTGGGGGAGCTAACCTTGGTCTTTTCCTTTAATTATCCTTTTGTCATGTCCAGCGTAGTTAGGAAGGCATTGGATAGGCATCAAATTAGTAGACCTGGTTAAGCCAGTGGAAGCCATTGCAAAGCACTGTCTACCATCTGGCATTGGTACTAACATGATAGGGCTGGACCACAGATTAAAACTTTCCATTATGACACCTAGGTCCAGTATGCATTTAATTTCAAGCTTCACTTTAGCTCTCTTTGCCTCCTGGAGTCGATACTGGTGTTCTTTGACTACCAACCCTGGGTCAAATATAATGTTACGCACAATCAACATAGTCTGCCCTGCTGTCTCATCCAATACATTTTTAACCAAGAGAATGGCTGTTTTCAGCTCCTGATGTTATTTTGCTGTCAAGTCGCTACCAAAATGTAATTTTAAATTGGTGTCGACTCAAGTTCCCTTTCCTTCCATGGCTTCAATAAATTGATTTGATATGTCCTTTTGTCTGGTTGATGATTAGGCTGTTTCACCAAATAATGCACCAAGCCTTTTCTGTCTTTGATTTCAAAGGGTCCCTGTCAATGAGCTACTGTAATTATTCATAATGGGATGTGTGGACCAAAACCATGACACAACCATGACACAATCCCCAGTATTCAACTCATGGAGTGTCATCCCTCGGTTGTACAGGAGGTCTTAAGCTGCCTGCGCATGCTTCATATGGTCCTTTAGGTAGGGCCTGTTTTTTCAAATCTATCAAGTTTTTGAGCAATATACTCCAGTATATTAGTGGAAGGGAGGGCTTCAGTTTCCCAGCTTTTTTTACAATGTCCACAATACCACAGGGTTGTCATTTATATAGTAATTAAAGGGTGAAGTACACAAATAGGATGAGGGGGAGGAGCTGATCCTAATCCTTTCCCACTTTAATATTTTTTAACATCTGTTTTAGCATTTGATTAAACTGCTTGACTAAATCATTACTTTGAAAATTATATCCTGAGATTTTAAATCCTGAGTAATTCAGCAACCTCCCTTAGTCTGTAAGAATTTCTTTAGAGATGCCGATATGTGCAGTGACCCTCCCTAGTTCCTGTGCAATGTTTTTTAAATTGGCTTGTTTCAATGGAATCACCTCCAAGTAGTGTAGCAAAATATATGTTGACTAGAATATATTTATGTTCTTGGGCTGAGAGTTCGAATGGTCCAACTGTGTCAACACCAATCAGCTCAAAAACACATCAAATAAGGGCAAAGGAACCAGATGAGCATGGTTCCCTCTGGGGAATCTGCCGCAGTTGATTGTCTGGACTAGAATTGCAAAAGTGTGGAACCTCCTCGTTTATTCCCAGGCAATATAATTTTAATTTTATTCTTTCTGGGTTTTTATCAGATCACAAAATAGCTCCTATGAGGTAGGAGTGTGTTAGCTCGTACACCTGCTGCCAATAGGCTTTCAGCACTAGCAGCATCATCCAGCCCTCACCTTATTCTACTTGGTACAACAGATCATCATTTATTATAATATGCAGTCTCTGTGGCATGTAGTGTGCGGACCTTTGAATGTTCACTTAGATAACTGAATTCTTTGGAAATTTTAACAGACTCCAGAAGTTGGCAGAATTGAAAGTGCAAATCGATAAGAAGATTTGGTGTGACCTCCCTGGGTGGGGCTTCAGTTCCCCATATCCCATCCAACAACTCCATGGAGGAATCTGACATAGGCGAGGGAAAATCAGCTACATCATACTGGGCTGCGACATCACTTACTCATCTAGGGGGAGTACACAGTGTGACCATGCCTTCATCTCACAAAAGCACAGAGAAAACACTACAGAAACTCACCACACTACAAACACGTTCAATGAACTGGAAGGGACTATGAGTTTAGAGCTGAGGGAGTCTTCTGTGGTAATGGACAGGTGGCACTGAGTGTAAGGCATAAAACAGCCCTGGACAGCTGTGGACAGTCCATTCCATTGCAGGGTAAACTCATGCACATACCAAAACATGGGCCAGTTTGAAATTGCCAGCTATCCTAGCCTACACATCTTTGGGGTAGTGGGAACAACACTAGATTATCTGGAAAAAAAACTCTGAAAACACAACTAAAACATGCAAATTCCACATAGACAATGTCCAGGTGTAGGATTTGGACCAATGATTTTGGATACGTGAGGCAGCAGCACTACCCATTACACCATCAATTGTTCCTAGAGTTAGTGGAAAATAGGCACAAGTAACCTCATGTATAGATTTTTGAAGTGTGGCAGGACACTGTGGAATTGGCCTGAATTCAAATGGCAGAATCAGCCTCCAAGTGGCCAGGAAAAGAAGAGTAAAACCAAGAAAAACACATTTCGCCAGCCTTCAGAAATTCCTACATAAATTCCTACAGTAGTACTGACCATGAATGCAGCACTCCACATAGCCTACCAATATTCGACACACAATGCAGCGTGTTGTTATGTGTTTGTAAGTGGTGGTAGTTGTCTATGATGGTGACTTTTTTTTGTGGTAGTATGCACCACGGCCACAACAGTTGGTTGTGTCATTGACTACATATTAAAAGATTCTATAATCTGTTGCGTGTTGAATCTTAATTGTATTCCAATTTCATCAAGTGAGTGTGAATGTGGGGTTTTGCAAATTAAGCTAATTGTTACTCCAATGTGAGCCTCATTACTGATGAGTACTGTCTCCACACTTCTCTTCATATGGTTGGTTGGCCCCCCACTCTTACACTTCGATCCTGTAGATTCATGGCCGTCATGAGGACGACGATTGCCATTGACACTCAAATTAAAGAATGAAGTAGAAAGTCTTCATTTCACGAAAGCATGCAAAAAGTTTGCAATTTTCTTCAATCAAATTAAGCCCTGATTGTTTTGCGGGACTACGTAACAACTTTTTTGTAGAATGTAGAACTCGTTATTAACCTGTGGTTAATATTCTATGATTTCGGAAATTCTGTGTTTGTAATTTTAAACTATCAAGCACAAAATTATGCAGTACAGTTCTTCTACACAGGTGGTGTAATGATAGCGGCGCTGCCTTGCAATAAGGAGATCATAGGTTTGCGACCCAAGTCCTCCCTGCGTGAAGCTTGCAAAGCACTTTGAGTAGTGAGTAGATCGCTGGCGCAGCCTCCCATATACTTGGAAATGGCTGCAAAATTGAAAAAAGAGGTTGTGAAATGGTGATCTTTACAGACAAGAGTCCAAAACAGAACTGAGGTTTGGTACTGTCAGGGTGGGTTTTAAAATCATAAGGAGGAAGCGACGTCTTCAGGGGTGGAACCAGAAGTGATTTCTTCTGGGGTGGAATCAGAAGTGACGTTAAAGGCCCAGGCAGAATTTCCTGCATTTGGTCTGCAGGGAAAAAAGAGAAAGGGTCAGTGCACTCTGCCATCTCCTGGTCCGACTGGGAATTACCTTCTTTTGAGCCCTTTAGCTGCCTCCCATGTGCACGTGTGTGACAATGTTTATTTCAAAAGTAGAAACAAAGTATTGCTACTACCTTAGATTCTGTTCAGTTACAGCTTTTTAATTGTTTTTTATGCACTTTTTGATGTGCCTGACGTTACCAAATTTAAAAGGAAAACAATGAATAAACATTATTCACTTTTCACTATATTTATTTGTGTTGGTTTAACATTTGTTGTTACCTGCTACTTACCAGCCACTGAAAATGTCTGGCTCAGTTACACTTCTGAATTTGTATTTGAATAGCCCCACCATAAACCTTCAGAAAAAAAAATTGGGACATGGGAAGACCATACAAACATAGTAACCATGGTACAATATTGTGCCACCCACAAGTAAACAGTGCTTTGTTAATAATATTAATGTAAATCCATATTTTATGTCTGATTTAGCTAAATTATAGCATTTTTGATCTTACAGCAACATATTTGGTGAATAAGGATTTTTGAGTTTAGAGGTTACAAAGCTGAATGCAGCCTTTTTGATAAATTACTGAATATCACAGACGCATAATAGAATCAGAATTAAACATTCTTGAAAGATTTTGGTTTAACGTGAACAATAGTTTGATTCTACTGCTAAGCTGTAGAGCAATTTACAAAGCAGCTGTAAAGGCAGACTGAGTTTCAGTAGTAATTGTTGACTTCCAACACTGTTTTCTTTCATTTTTATTATTTCATAAATAAGAAAGTTTTTTTGGTTCATGTATTCAACAAAGCAACATCTTGAAGAAATATTGAACAAACATGACTATTAAAAATTAAAGTAAGTCACTGTTAAACTTTAAATTAAATTAAAATTTTAAAGTAAATTTATGTAGTAGCTCAATATAATTTCATTAGAATCCATTGCACATTGTCACTAAATCCAACGTTAAACACATTTATCCAGTTGAGAGTTGCCCAGAACATGTGCCTATCCCGGGAACAATTGGGCATAATGTGGCAAGAAATCAAAACTTTAAAATTCAAAAATATCCATCCAGTTATTTATTATCAAACCTAATTCATCCTATTCTGTGTCGTAGGGGTTCCATGGCCTTTCCCTGTGGTATTAGCTTTAAGATGGGAAATAACACTGGAAAGCAAAAAACAATGAACATTATGCAAGGTGAAAATATCCATCCATTTTCAAATCCAGTTAATCTAGTTAACAGTCATCGATATCCAGAGTTTATCCTGGAATCACTAAGAATAAGGCAGGAAGCAGTCCTGGGGTGTCATTTTTATTGCACGTTTATGCACACAAACACACCCAGATGCATTCATATTGGGCCAATTTACTGTCATCAATTAGCTTAACATGCCTGACATATGGATATGTTAGGAAACCATAAGTACCCCAAGGAGAACACACACAGACACACGCAAACTCCAAGCAGATATTGCAATGGCCAGAATTTGATTCTAGGATTTTGGATATGTGCAGAAGCAGTGCTAACTACTGTACCACTCATAACAGCGTAACAAAAATGTTTACAATTTTCAAGAACTCAAAATAATTTAATGGTGATTGGCTTCTTTGGCATAATTCATATCAAGATGGCTGTACTAGAGAATGATTTATACTTACCCAACTACGCTAGCCACCAGACATACTGCATGAAGAATCATCTCATCAGTTAATATTTCCACAAAATAAACGGCATGCTGATTTTAAAAAGGGTGCCATTTTGAATGTTTACTGACATGTACAGTATGCAGAAAGAAAGAAGGATGGCAGAGGATAGAACATCTCCAGAGTCACCAGTTTGAGGAAGTAGTAATAGTCAGGGCCACTTTTGAGTGTTACAAGGAATACAGAAAAATTGAGATATAATATAAAGGTTATCTTAAAGACACTGGGGTCTTTTTTATAATTTTTATAATTTACATCAGAAGATGGTTGAAGGTGGGTGGCACTGTGGCGCAGTGGGTAGCACTGCTGCCTCGCATTTGGGAGACCTGGGGACCTGGGTTCGCTTCCCAGGTCCTCCCTGTGTGGAGTTTGCATGTTCTCCCTGTGTCAGTGTGGGTTTCCTCCGGGTGCTCCGGTTTCCTCCCACAGTCCAAAGACATGCAGGTTAGGTGGATTGTTGATTCTAAATTGGCCCTAGTGTGTGCTTGATGTGTGGGTGTGTTTGTGTGTGTCCTGCGGTGGGTTGGCACCCTGCCCAGGATTGGTTCCTGCCTTGTGCCCTGTGTTGGCTGGGATTGGCTCCAGCAGACCCCCGTGACCCTGTGTTCAGATTCACCGGGTTGGAAAATGGATGGATGGATGGATGGTTGAAGGCTTTTCATCCAAATCAAAAATATTAAAAGATCATTTCAGAATGTTATAAAAGTAAAGACACACACAAGAAAGAAAACAGAGACAGCGGTTATAGAGGAAGAGGTATAAATAATTTTCTTGTGCAGCATCCCTCTCAGTTGCATGGCCTCACTCGGAGCTACTGGAGGCAAACTCAGGCTGCTGGATTCAGAGTACAGAGTAAAATCGCCTTAGCCAGTTGAGCTAAAGAAGAACTCTGTCATTTTCAGTGACCAATTGCTGTTCTGACTGCAAGGGTTTCACAGCAGGCACTCTCCATTACAGCCTCACTACAAGGTGTAATACAGATGAGATGAGGGCAGAGGTTATTTGAATTAGTCCGTAACACAACCTGCCTGCAATTTCCAAAATGCAGTTCCTGTCCAATTTTTATTCCATTCCTACAGTCATGCTGGCTGTTATAATGCTTCTTGTCAATCTACTCTAATTTATTTAATTACATTTCATAGAATAATTTTTGTGTATTTAAACAAATTTGTGTTGAACGTTTGTTTTCTTGCGGTTTTGCATCTTTTGTGTGTTGTAAAGCATCTTTTAATACTTTGTTTTGTGCAAGTTAAAGTGAAATTGATATTGCTAGATTCTCATTGTCTTTTCAAGATTTCCTATGGAAACATGGCTGCTGCTAAGAGGAAACCTTAAGTCATATACTGTATGAGCAAATAATTTTTGCCATGTCTGTTAAATTTAGAACCTTTGGCTGCTTGTACTTCACTTGTTTTTTATACATTGACTATTTGTAACTTTGTATTATTAAAGTTTCCTCGTTTTTTATTTGAACCTTTTTACCATAACATTATCGAGTGAAATTCATTTATGTTATAAAGACACAGTGGTTCAGTAATATATAAAGGGATTTTATTATACTCCTATGCTGCTTTACTTGAGCTGGGCTCAGCATCTTTAGCAATTAGCTTTGGTTATGATTTCTAATAGTACTAAACGCATAGGACAGTCAAGCTGAGAGGAGCTCAAGCAAAAATCTCCTTAAAAGAACACTTTGTTAATGTCAGCATTGCCCAAAATAGACCATTTAAAAGAGATCTGTGTTGTGGCGAACTATGTGGATTATAGTTTATGAACCCAAGGGAGAGATTTTAGACAACAATCCTGCATACATGAGACGTTTGCTTGGTTATAAGGCTGTTTTCAATTTTTTAATACATGTCCTTCACTATATTTTGAAACTCTTTTTAGCTTCTTTCAGTATTTTAAGTTTGTTTTACTGACTACTAAACTGAGGCTACTGTAATAAGAGAAAGTAATTCCACAATACATTATTAAACTCGTAAGCATTCATATTTTATATAAAATGAAAAACAAAATACCCATATTGTATTAATAAAGAGCTTTGAATAATTCATGTTGGTTTGATTAAGCGACATATTCTTTTCTGTTTTTAATTACATTAAATAATGGCTTTGCATGATGAATACTTAAAAGTTTTATCAGCTCTTTACGTTAACAGATAATGTATCCTTTGACTGGGTGGAGCAGTTAAGGCGGCCCGGTAATCCCTTTCAGAAAGCTAACCAGTGAAGGATGATTTGTTTTGAAATACAAGTGTGGCCAAGCACTTCAGAGATCATTGGTGGAAATTCACATTGTGTCTAGGCCTGCATAAGTCTTGTCTGAATTAGATGAGCCCTGATAAAAAAGAGTCATCTTTGTGATAGTTGTGCTAATATTGCACATCCTGGATATTAAAGTCGGTTCATGGAGTGGCACAGTGAGTGCAGACTTTCATTTTCTCTCATTCAGAGGTTAATTTACAGGAGCCCTCTTGTTTGCCATTTTCTAAGTCCATACTGAAGATTCTGAATTAGCTCATTGTTCTAAGGCATTTACTAAGCTTGTGTTATCATCAATAATTCTAGCCACAGATTTGTATTATACCTCTTTGATGTGCCTTTGATATGTATGGAATTTTAAAACAGCAATTGAGTCCCAATAATCTGATATTGTAGAGTGTTATAATCCCTACAGAGGAGCCATTTATTTATTGGTGTTCACCTCTGTCTGTTCTAAAGAAAATTACATTCAGTTTTGAAAAAGGATAATGGCACAATACTAGTGAACTTGCTGGAGAATAAGTACAACCCTGTCAACGAACTTGTTGCAGCATTAATACAAAGCTTCGTTCAGTTTAATGCACCTTGGTGATCCAAGGTTCAGCTATTTCTGAGTCATACATTTTGGGTCTCCTTTTAACAGTTAAGATTTACAGTGGCCTTGGATATTTTGTGTATATCAGAAATTGCCAGCTAAATTTTAATGATATGCAGTACTGGGATTGTTAATCATCTGCCAATGCACAGAATCAATATTTTAAAAGGAGATAGAAATAATCTTAACCAATAAGCAGGACATGTCATTTCTTATAACCTATCCATTAAGTGAAGACATCATCCGTGTTTACAGCAAGCAAAGGAAAATACATACATTGTACAATATTTTAACTATGCTCTGTGCATGCACAAATTAATATGACCATCATACTTCTTGAATATCTCAGTGTAATGAAGAAGCAATAGCTACAAACACAATTATTATTACACAATAATATTTAATGCTTTATTACAATGCACCTAAATTAAAATGTATATGTAACAAATCCATACCAAATCACTTTGCATATTGCACTCATCCAGTATAATTAAAGGCAGACGCCCTTTCATTTTAACTATTGCTAACTTTCACATCTTGGTCTGACTATGCAAAAATCATCAAAAACACCTCTGGAAGACTGCATAGTATTTTTAACAGCCACCTCAAATCAGTTTTTTAAAACACTACTTTTAACACACTAGCTTTGTTCTTTGTGTGATCGACAAATTTTTTTTTCTATTAAATGAAGCCACTCAGCTGCTGATGGGATGCAGTGGTATGTGAACACAGATATATCTCATTTTGAAGTTCTAATCTGTCCAATTATGAATAACCCCATTAATCTGCACTCATTTCTGTTATAATCCCACAAGGAGGCCTCCCCAAAGTTACATTTATAATACTTAATTCTGTATTTATTTAGCCCATGTTCACCCTGTACTGCAATAAAAAGGGAGAGGATTGAATGCCTGTTATTATAAATTCTGCTCAGTGAAAGAGCGAAGAAAATTTCAAAGCAAAGATAAAACTGTAGAGAAAATTAACAAATATTATTGAAATAGCAATGTCTTTTCCATTTTTTAAATTCTAATTCTTCAGGTTACACAGTGCTAAACAGATGGTGCAACATGAATGCTTCAGATATACAGTATGCTCATGTAAACTTAAAGGTGTTACTGTTCATCTAGTCTTTGATCAGTCACGTGGCAGTAGCACAATCCCATATATATGTCTAGAAAAAGATACAATATTAATAATTAACCTAATTATTTATGTTCTTTAAAATAAATTTGGGTAATGGTACCTAATCTTACATTAACAGGTATGATAGAACGTGAAAACACCCTAACCACACATGTCCAGTGTTAAAACAGCAAACTACAGAGAGCAGTGTTCTATACTTACACCTCTACTCAAGATATCTACAGAGCACATTTGGAGGAGTTGGCAGTATGGCTACTATCTATATAGCGATATAATTAAAAATTCTGATTGTTTCAGTAGACATCAGTATAATGTAAATATTTGAATTTACAGTACATTTCAGACTGAAACGTATTTTTTAACAAATAAATATATTTCTGACTAGTTGTGCACACTGGCACACCTCTTTTCCTCTCTTGAAACAATAATAGTACAGTTTATTTCTTGCTCACTTGCTCACTCGCTGCTCCCAATGCTGCCTCTGCCAAGCAAACACAGTTTAAGACATGGCTTTGTCGTGTCCTGTCTTCTAGTATGCAACGACTCAACATTTGGGTTGAACCACACAGCACTCTGGGCAGTGCTATTAAAAGGGCAGCCTCACTTATTTCATGTAATTCACACACAAGTCCATACACAAAGGAATTACCTTTAAGACTTGAGTCCATCATCAGAAAAACATATTTTCTGCTTCCATTTGAATGCTTGTTTTGTATTTTATGTTTAAATGTGCTCATTTTTAGCATACCAGTAAACTGTTTTTTTCTATAACATGCATACTAGAAACAAAAGGGTAATTCTGGAGTCCATACATGTAAGTAATTGCAAATGTCTTATTGTTTAATCTAAGGTATCTTGAAAGCTAAACAACAAAGGCTGTTTTTACAAGTATTTTCAAATACTGAATGGAAAGTGTTATTAATCTGTTAATATTTCAAGAAGGTATGAATGCAGCCATAATCTAATAATAGCAAAAGGACTTGTGGACAAATGTGATTTGAGATGTCTTGTAACAAAATTAACTTTAAAGAGTTCTTAAAAATGAAAGCATTTTGAACAATCCAAGTGTTTACTAGTAAGATATACTATGTGATCTATGACAATCATGTATCACTCTTTCAAAATGTATGATGAAATCTCCCCAAGTCTATAAAATATCCCTATTTTCAGTTATGTCGAGGAATCCCCTGGAAATCTGCTGTTTAGCTTATGCAGACATACTGTATAAAAACTGATAAATCTGCCTATAGTACTAAAGGTTTATAGGGTCTTTATTAGTGTCGATATAATGTCAAGGAAAATATGTCACTAATCAAAGGATACATTTCATATACTTCTATAAACATTATTGTGTGTTCTATGCTGGGGCACAGGAGTCATGGTCCTGGAATGACTTTGTCCTTCCATTGCTGAGCTATAATATGAGTCACCATAGTGTCAGCTTTTTATATTTTCAGGTGAGTTTTTTGTTACAAAATTCACCAATTGATTGTCAATAAATTACATGCTGACTAACACTTGTGAGCAGGCAGAATGATTCTTCTGTTCAACAACGTATGAAGAAAGATGCCACTCACCGCTGCAGGAACCTTGGCCATTATCAGCACACGCCAGCAAAGAAAAACTAATTGTTAGCAAAATGAATGCATCTCCAGTCTTTAGATGAAGTCCCTTTTGTTTTAATAATAATAATGGCTAATGTAAGTTGCTGTTCTTCATAAATATGAAGTGTTGCAACTCCTTCTTGCTTTTTATGTTTTTATTTTTGTAGTAAGGTTTTTGATTTACTGTATCTTGTAGTTTAATTATTTTCTTAATATGTGCATATATATATAAGTGGATAATTATTGACTTATATTGACTTAATTGTTGAGTTCCCTCAGGCTATACTGACACTAAATCACTTATAGACAAGATGAAGTTAAATGTTGACTAGGACTCCTCAAATTGCTATTCACCATCACAAAATATTTTACTTGGTCATTCTGTGCCTTTTGTCTTGATCTGTTGAAGTCTTTTCTTTTTTCCTCCATAGCTGTCTTGTTAACTGTGTGCTGCATGCGAAAAAAGAAGAAGACATCAAATCCAGAGAATAACCTGAGTTACTGGAACAATACCATCACAATGGACTACTTCAACAGACATGCTGTTGACCTCCCCAGGGAAATCCAGTCTCTGGAAGCAGTAGAGGTATAGTCCTAATAATTCTTTATGGAGTATAATGGGAAATACATAAAAAGATTAGGATATTTCCCAATATTGTTATCTTTACAACTGCAATACATTTGAAGCCAGCTACCTCAGAAGAGAACAAGATTACCCAATTTGATTTCAATCTGTGTACTACTAACTTTCCTCATATTGTAGAGCTCCCCATTACATGAAATATTGTAGCAGTGTGCTTTCACTATTCTTTATATCCAACATAAAGAATTACAGTTAAATTAACTTTAATCAAATGAAATGAAAGTTTAAAGTCAATTTTAAGCTTGATCTTCCAAAGCCGAGAGAACTATTGAAGTACAGAGATCTTTTGATGAAAATGAATCAAGAAATCCAAAGTTAAGTAGACCTTAGCCTGTGGAACCTTGGCCTTTGCGTTGCCACTCTTAAAGACTACCATGTCAAAACAAATTTTCATTGGTGCTTTCAAATGAAGAGTTTCTTAATTAATAATGGCATGGATTCTTAGCCAGATGCTGTGATTGTGCCCAGTGCTGCTTACATATACTTTTCTGTATTTTAATTCAAAAGTTTTTTTTCAATGGTCTCACTATTTGGTCATAGCACATTTTAACCACCATCTACAATAAATTCTAGTCACCTGCAGTTTGCTGTCCTATCCTGTAAAACTGTGTCTCAGTGTAGACCTAGCATGCTTATGTCAAAGACTATAGATTAAAATGATATCAATATTATAACAACTAGAAAACATGTGGACATCCAGTCCTCCCAAAATTAAGGTACCAGCTCCAATAGTGCTTGAGTAACAGCAGGTTGCTGTGCTACATATACTTGACAGGCAGCAGATTCTGGGGCTCTCATTCTTCTTCTTCCTGTCATGTAATCGGCTTCTGTAGCTTGCTTCACATTTAGCAGCCATGTCATCTTCTTGATAATTTTGCCTATGTAGTTTCCGGGAAGAAAGATGCAAACCTCCATAATTTCACAGAGTGTAGAGCTGTCAATCTTCTTCTTCCGATCACATAACCGGCTTCTGTAGTTTGCTTCATTCTTAGCAGATTCAGCCCCATTTGTTTTCAAGTACCAGCAGTTTGCACGCAGTGGAAGTCAGGACTGTCATTCTTCTTCTTTCTATCACGTAATTAGCTTTTGCAAGTTGCTTCACTGTCAGTACATGTTGCCACAGTTATTTTCCTGCCCAGATGTGTCCATATTGCTGTTGTTTTCCTGTCAGCCACGATAAGTGAGAGAAAAATGTGAAGCCCAATTATTTGGTCGAGGTATCCCATTTGTGGGTCATGTTATTACATGTCATAAGCTCTTAATTAAGACCAAGATCAAGGCCCAATGCTTAGTGACCTTTTGTGCGGCAGACAGATGTCCCTTAGCATTTTATATATAGAGATTGTGGTCCCATGCTTTCTAATCTTGGAAGTGACTATATAATCTCCTCAATCATGTCTTTGATACTTTTATTTCTTCTGTTTACATTATCATCATGAGTCAATTCCAGTTCACACGGTGTCACAAATTAAGTAAATTGATTCTTGGCAAAACAAAACTTGGACTTGTGAATACATTCAAGGTCACACATACCCTTTGGTAGAATGCAAGTGTCTTTCACTGCTGATCTGCTTTGCTTTAGTTACGACATAAGATGGCAAATAGTGTTTGAAGGGGTCAGATTATTGTACATGCTGTGTACCAGCTTTGGCAAGGACCTCCTGAAGGAAAATGTAATCATTGATTCTGAGGGACTGAGCCACAACATACCGTATGGGTAGTTGGTAGAACGTATCAGAGTGACCTGCATGACTCACTAACTGATCTATGGAACTGTACTTATTGGTAAATCTCAGATTTGTTCTGCACGTGTTGTTTACAATGCTCCTTACAATGGGATCCAGATAAAGGGGCATTTCTTAACTGAAACATTTAAAAAAACATCTGGAAATTACCTGCCTCCATAAACTGTATGAATTGAATAATTGTAACCTCTGAGCACCATCTGTCTTATTGAGGAGCATCATAGCTTTGAAGAGTATGTGTGGATATTTCAAAAATTTCGACCATTTCATTCATTCATTCATTTTCCTTTTCTAGTGTTGGTTGCAGTAAAAACATTCTGAGTATGGTTTCCCCTGCAATTTCCTCTAGTCCTCCCTTAGGATTACATTAACTTAGTCCAAGTGTCCTTTATTCCAAATTACTGAATAACAATTCAGGCATTCTGAAATAAGTTTCTCTCACGTTTAGGCACTTTTCAAGGCACAGAAAAAACTGTAAAAGTTTCATTTTTCTCACCTGCCTCACCATTCTAGAGTCCTAGGTTCAAATCCAGTCGCTGTCAATATGGAGTCTGGTTATTCTCCCCAGGTCTGTGTGTGATTTTTCTCCAGGCACTCTTTTTTTTACCTCCATTATATCACACACATCTGTGTTACATTGTTTTGCAAATCCAGATTTGCCTTCTGTAGATATGTGTGCAAGTCCCATTTCTGCCAGGATTGGCTCTGGGCCCCCATTACCTTAAACTGAATTAAATGAATTTGAGAATGTTGTACTATGATATGTGATGCTGTGGTTATTCCAAACATAAATTATTTATGCTTTCTTGAATGATGCTTCTGAATTGTCCCTGTGCAAGAGAATATATGTCTGAGAGAGAGTAAATTGAGATGGACTGGTGCATTATTTAGGGTTGCTTCCTCCCTTTAGCCTCATCCTGCCACAATAGGCTCTGGTCTAAACAAGCCTTAACCACATTAATCTAACTCATAAGTTAATGATAACAATGTGAGTAATGCAACAGCTTTACTTCAAGCATCAGCATCGTTTATTCTGCTCCTGGACTATTACAGGAATCATAGTGTAATGAACAGTGTCCTGCTGAGGTTAAACAAGGCAAAGTGTGAACTATACAATATATAAAAATCAAAAATCATTTACAAATTTAAATTGGGCATTTAAAGCAGTGATAATGTTCTTAACCTTCAAGTACTATCTTGGCAAACTCAAAAACATTTTAGGAGCAGGCTGCAAAGATCTACCCACTGCACCTGAAACGCTTTTTAAAATAAATGATCTGCCACATTCCAAATATCAAGCAGACAAGCTGAGAAGCCAGACTTTCTATAAGACATTTCATTTACGACCAAAATCATATCATAAATCCTAATCCTGAAGTATCTTTCAGTATTTATTAAATTCCGGTGGGCCTTTATTCAAGAAAAATGGTATAGGCAGGGTTCATGGCAGGACACGTTGTAATTATTACTGTCCTCACATTAACTTCACAAGTTCATTCTGCCTTATTTAATAAGACTCTTTAAAGGAAAGACCAGCAGACTCCATTTTGACTATGCTTATGGATCAATGTAAATAAAACTGGATACATCTACATTTATGTTTTATTTTTAGCCTCTTTAGTTCAATACTTTTATTTTTCCATTGCTACATTGTTGTGTCATCTGCAGGTATAGGTTTTGAGGTATGTAAGTTGTCATTTTTCAAATAAAAACACTAAACCATATGTGGCACCTTTAAATAACGTTTGTTTAAGTAAAAGACTTTAAGCTGATGTATTTATATTTTATTCTAAACAACACATGTCTAGCTCATATTTTTTTATTGACCACATGAACACAAGCCACTTTACAGCTGTTTTCTTAAAGAGATTTTGGACAGCCATCACTTGATAAAAGCAAACAATCATTTATTTAATGTAATAATAATACATTTTATTTATACAAAGTGCCTTTCAGAGAACTCAAGGACACAGAACAAACAAACAATAAATAAATAAATAAATAAAAGACACAATTATAAACAACTTAAAACATCAGAAAATCTAAAAATTAAAACCAAACAAAACCACTGTAATCAGAAGGAAAAAGAAAACGCCATTTTAAACAGATGTGTTTTAAGTTTACATTTGAAGGATGAATATGATTTGATGTTTCGGAGCTCCGCAGGTAATGAATTCCAGAGCTTGGGAGCAGAACGGCTGAATGCTCCGCTCCCTATGGTGGTTAGACAGGCAGGTGGGATGGTCAGATGGGTGGAGGAAGAGGATCTAAGGTTAAGGGATGGAATGGCAACATGAAGAAGGTCAGACAGATATGGAGGGGCGAGGTTATGGATGGCCTTAAATGTTAATAGCAGAATCTTAAAATCAGTACGAAACTTGATCGGGAGCCAATGAAGCTGCTGCAAGACAGGAGTAATATGGTGAATAGATGGGGTTCGAGTGATGATACGTGCTGCAGAATTCTGGACTAACTGAAGCTTATGAAGAAATTTATTAGGGAGACCAAAGAGGAGTGAATTGCAGTAGTCCAGCCAAGAAGTGACAAGACTATGAACAAGAATGGCAGTGGTATGAGGAGTAAGGGAGGGACGAATGCGATTAATATTACGTAGGTGGAAGTAAGCAGACCGGGTGATGTTATTAATGTGACATTGGAAAGATAGAGTACTGTCAAGGATGACACCCAGATTCTTGACCTGAGATGATGGGGAAACAACAGAGTTATCAATAATAAGAGAAAGATTATTGGTTTTGGATAATGATGATTTTGAACCAATGAGGAGAACCTCAGTTTTGTCACTGTTTAATTTAAGAAAATTCGAAGAAAACCAGGATTTAACTTCAGAAATGCAGTCAATAAGCGAGGGTAGTGGAAAAGAGGAGGTGGGTTTACTAGGAAGGTAGAGCTGGGTGTCATCAGCATAACAGTGAAAATTAATGTTATATTTGCGAAAAATATTGCCAAGGGGAAGAAGGTAAATAATAAAAAGAAGAGGCCCCAGGACAGAGCCCTGGGGCACTCCAGAAGTAACAGCGGTGGGTTGGGATGTGAAGGTTTTAAGCTGTATGAACTGAGTGCAGCCTGAGAGGTAGGGCTAAACCAATCAAGTGGAATGTGAGTAATGCCAATCAAAGATAATATATTAAGGAGAGTGGTATGACAAATAGTATCAAAGGCCGCACTCAGATCAAGGAGGATGAGAACAGTGATTAGACCAGAGTCAGCAGCCATAAGGAGGTCATTGGTAATTTTAAGAAGTACCGTTTCTGTACTATGAAGAGGGCAAAAACCAGACTGGAACTTTTCATATAGATTATTGTGAGATAAGTGGGTGTGAAGTTGGATAGCTACTATTTTTTCAAGAATTTTGGAGATAAAGGGCAAGTTAGAAATGGGGCAAAAATTATTGAAATTAGTAGGATCAGCACCAGGTTTTTTTAGTATTGGGGTTATAGCAGCAGTTTTAAAAGATGAGTGAATATTACCAGTAGTAAGAGAAGAGTGAATGATGGCAGAAATTAGAGGGACTAGAGAGGGGAGGCAGGCTTTAACCAGAACTGTAGGCAGGGGGTCCAGCTGACAAGTAGATGACTTGGATTTGCAGATGAGATCTGAGATTTCAGAGGAAGTGGGAAGCTGGAAAGAAGAGAAAGAGTGAATAGACGAGTGTAGTTCAGAAGGAATACAGAGAGGATCTGGACCAAGGTGCTGATGTATCCTTTGGATTTTCTCATTGAAAAAAGACATAAGAGAATTACAGAAAGCAGTTGAGTAAAGGTGAGATGGTAAAGAGTCTGGTGGTTGTGTAACATTATTAAGTAAAGAAAACAAAGACTTGGTGTTACCTGTATTACAAGTAATTAACTGAGTGTAATAATTAGATTTGGTTTGGGCTATACAATCCTTGTAATAGAGTAGATGATTTTTATACATCTCTTTGTGGACAAAGAGTCCGGATTTTTTATACAACCTTTCAAGTTGCCTGCCCTTAGCTTTCAGAAGCCGAAGTTCAGGCGTAAACCAGGGGCAGAAAAAGAAAAAGAAACAGATCTGGTTTTTAGCGGAGCAAGAGAATTATGAATACCATTAAGACAAGTGTTATAATATGAGACCAGTTCTATGGGAGTGGATAAATTATAAAAGTCCATTTGGGAATCAATTCTAGAAGACACCAAATTCAAGTTAATATTCTTAATGTTACGAAAGGCTATGAGACGTGGAAGCTTAGGAACAGAAAAGGTAAGTTTGGCATTGAATGAAAGGAGAAAATGATCGGTTATAGTGAGTTCATCTGCTGTAAGATCAAAAGGAACAACACCAGAGCAGCAGATCAGGTCCAAGATATGTCCTTTACAATGGGTAGGAACATCAGTGTGCTGCTGATATCCAAAACTCTCCAGGCAAGATAAAAAGTCTCTAGTGAGAGGGATATTGATATTGTCCAGATGTATATTAAAATCCCCCAGCAGAATTATATTTGGAGTAATTATAGATAAATGGGTAAGGAAGCTAGCAAGATCATTCAAAAAATTGTTGTTTGACTTAGGAGTTAGACAGTTGCAATGATGGTAGGAACTGGCCCAGACAGTTGACACACAGTTGATTCAAAAGAGCTAACAGCAGGAGCAGGCAACGGCAGGACTTTCCACTTCTCGTGATAAATTATCGCGACACCTCCTCCACGGCCAGAGGCACAGGGTTGACAAGTGTAAACAAACCCGGGGGGGGTGCATTCATTAAGTTGTGAAAAGTCTTGAGGTTGCTGCCAAGTCTCAGTTAAACAGAGAGAGTCAAACTTACGGTCAGTGAGAAGATCCTGAATGAGATGTCCCTTGCTCGTGAGTGAGTGGGTGTTCAGTAGACCAAAGCTGACAATGTTGCTGTCGCATTTGACAGTGGTGTTAGTCGACCGAGCTAAGCTGGCCAACACACTATGGTCATCGTTCCTATCAGTGTTATTTGGACTTTGGGATTGCTAAAATATAAAGTGCAATATAAATAAAATTTATTATTATTATTATTATGGTGCCGAAAATCAGACCAAAAAGAGTTAATTCCTTTCGAGGAATCCGTTCAGAATCTCCGGCGGGACCCACGGTGGATGTATCTCCGACGAGGGAGAAGTATGACGTCTGGGTCGAAATACAGCAGCGACAGCAGAGGCACAGACTGGAGAAGATGCAGTCGAAGAAGCTCAGCAGCTGGGTACTGGAGGAGGCCAGTCGCAGGTTGGATAACGAGCGAGATAATGTAGCACATTTCCATAGCAAATATCATCACAAGACTTCACAGGTAGTATAATTGTTCACATATATTTTTTTTCATTTGGGCCACAGTAGACTTACTTGCTTTGCATCACACATTGGGTCAAAGAAAGGAACTTAGTCAGAAACCTTGTGGTTTGCAAGTCCGTTCCTTTGCCACTACACCATGTTGCCTGCCTGCCTTCCATCCACACAGGTACAGGTATTGAATGCAAATCATCAGTCAAGACACCAGGCTCCATGTATTTAAGACATAGAACTCTTGCCAAGTATTATATGGGTGAATAGTTTTCAGAGTTAGGCAAGTTTTGTTTTCAGCATAAAAAAAAAGAATTTAAGCATTGTCCTAAATTGGGGGATCTTGAGGTGGTTCAACATGTGGTGCGTACAGCAACACACTCCGGTCCGGATTAAGGTAGGTGCTATTGATGCTGTAGCATTAGGCCCATTCCTGAAATAGGCCCAGATGAAAACAGACGAGTGAGTGTCGAATGCACATGCACCAATGATGCCGAGGCATCAGGCCCAATTTCGTCTTAATCCGGCCCTGAACGCACTATATCAGCACGTGCTCCCAACCGACCAACCAACCTAGCAAAAATGAAAAATACTCAAAACATCTGACAGAGGATTTTGAGTAGGAAGACTATCCTTAGCACTTAATGTAGACCCTGAGCTCTCCAAATCCTGTTAGGGGACACATGGTTTTCTACTTCAGAGTACCATTAAACATGCACATTTTTAACTTCATTACAATGCCAATTTCACTCTGCATTTTTAGAAAGCACTTGCCTTCAGTATTGTAGCTAGAAACTGTGGGCTCCAAAACACACACAAAATATCTGGCAGCTACAAACATTCTTTGCTTTCATTTTTATTGTTGTCAATGAAAACATCTGTCGGATAACTGTTTTGCATAAACATAACATTCTTAGACCCATGTAATCTAATTCATGGTCGCCTTTCTTTTAGGTGCTTTGTTTTCAGTATTACTCCGTTACTTCTTAATATCTACTTAAGTCTTTTTCTCCTAATGACAAATATAACAGTGTATGGTAATTGTTTCTGGACTGACTCATGCCTGGCTGTGATACAATAATGAAAAAATAAAGTGTGAACATCATACCTTCATCTGAAAGATAAAAGTAAAAGACTATGGAAGAATTTTAAGTGCAAATCAGCTCCATTTACTAATTATAAATACTTTTAATATAGTGTTGATAGCCATGTATGTACAGAAAAAATATACAATAGGCTTCACCTGAGACAGTGCCATGTCCATACACACAAGAGGAGCTTTACAGTTGTATGTTGTAAGTCAATTCCCCCACCACTACAAACCCTTGTAAAGTGACGGTACAAGTATTTCAACCACAAGAGGGCAGCTGTTAAGTTGATGCTATGACATAAGTAATGTAAAGTGATTTCAGGAAAAATAAGCATTATATACTTCAGTTTTTCTCATAAGCTCAGAAAATGGTAATTTTACATTAAGATGTTTAACTTTATACGCCACAGAGTATAAAGAATTATTAAAACATGCAGTTTGACCAGGCATATCTAAACATTTGCATGCATCCGAACTTTAAAAATAAATAAATGACATTATTAGAATAGATCTGGGCTTACACTTTAAAAAGAAAGTGTTTTGGTTATATAAAGGAAGATTTTGCTTCAAATAATAATCAGCTTTTGAAGAAAATGAATTTGATGCACTGAGATGTTCAGGGTTGGACATCAAAGACAAATCCTTACATTTGAATACTGCGGCCCTAAATTTTATTTGTATTATTATGAAGCTGTGGAGGACTTTTTTTGATAAGCAAACATTTCATTTCTATGAGTTTTAAAGCACATTCATAACAGTGAAAAAGTAAGCATTTTTGATGGAAAAGATCCACTCTAGAATATATAGTGCAGCATACCTCCATCTGTAAGCTTATGAAAATAACAAATTGGAGTTCTTTTGTACCATATAATTTACACAAATTTTGTATAAGTACGGATCTTGAGCTATTTTGGCTTCTTTGACAACATTATTTGAACTTACAACATCAACACCAAAAGATGCGGAAGATGAGCATCAAACCATGGCTACTAAATGCGTCTTTCTTCTCATTATATTTTATTAATAGCGCTGTATTCTAGTAAGCACCATCTTTTTGCTTCATATACTATATATTTGTACCTTTTTTGCTTATGCTCAGTTCAATTTAATTTAGTTTAGTTCATTCCTATACAGCTCTCTTCATTGAGTAAAGGCACTTACACATATTTACAGCTATAATATTAGAAGAAAAGGTGCAAAATATAACAACATTTATGTACATAAACACACATATTAAATCAAACCACCAATAAAATTAAGTTCATCACAATCATTAAATATAAAAAATAATGTTAATATAAATTCCTCTTAACCTAGGTGTTAACATGTGGCTATATGACATTGTAAGGTAAGATCTAAAATAAATAAGCATTTGGGAACTCCTTGGTCATTAAAAAAAAAACACGGTTGTGCTGAGATCAATGGAGAAAACTTACCGGAAGTGGGCAGACCATTCCACAGTTTTGGGTCCCTTTAGCTTGACCCCCCCAAAAAAACTTTCAGAACGCCGGCATCTTGCTGTCAGAATGTACCTTCTTGGATGTGCGTACAAATGAACTCTGTTAAGTACATAGAATAAAGGCCTTTAAACGCTTTATGGTTTAATTTCAAAATTTAATCTAACTTTGAATCACAAAAAATATATGAGGAATACATAAGGTATGCTTACTGTTAGGCATCAATTTTATATTGAACATTTTTGTTGGCCGAAGAAGAAGGAGAAGAAAAGGGGGGAGAAGTGTCCAGAGGCAGGAGGAGAGCAGGAAAGTAAAGAGTGGAACTGAGGGTAGGAACTTTGAATGTTGGCAGTATGACTGGTAAGGGGAGAGAGTTAGCAGATATGATGGAGAGAAGGAATGTTGATATATTGTGCTTGCAAGAGACTAAATAGAAGGGGAGTAAGGCCAGGTGGATTGGAGGTGGATTCAAATTGTTCTATCATGGTGTGGATGGGAAGAGAAATGGGGTAGGGGTTATTCTGAAGGAACAGTATGTCAAGAGTGTTTTGGAGGTGAAAAGAGTGTCAGGCAGAGTAATGATTATGAAGCTGGAAATTGGAGGTGTGATGATGAATGTTGTTAGTGCATATGCACCGCACTTTGGGTGTGCAATGGGTGAGAAAGAAGGTTTTTGGAGTGAGTCGGATGAAGTGATGAACAGTGTACCCAAGGGACAGAAAGTGGTGATTGGAGCGGATTTCAATGGGTATGTTGGTGAAGGGAACAGTGGAGACAAGGAGGTGATGGGTAGGTATGGTGTCAAGGAGAGGAATGAAGAAGGTCAGAGCATAGTGGATTTTCCCAAAAGGATGGACATGGCTGTGGTGAATATAGTATTTTAAGAAGAGGGAGGAACATAGGGTTACATACAAGAGCGGAGGAAGATGCACACAGGTAGATTACATCCTATGCAGAAGAGTCAATCTGAAGGAGATTAAAGACTGCAAAGTGGTGGCAGGGGAAAGTGTAGTTAAGCAGCATAGGATGGTGGTCTGTAGGATGACGTTGGAGATCAAGAAGAGGAAGAGAGTGAGGGCAGAGCCAAGGATCAAATGGTGGAAGTTGAAAAAGGAAGACTGCAAGGTTGAGTTTAGGGAGAAGGTGAAACAGGCACTGGGTGGCACTGAAGAGTTACCAGACAGCTGGGATAACTACAGCAGATGTAGTAAGGGTGACAGCAAGAAGGGTGCTTGGTGTGACATCTGGAAAGAGGAAGGAGGAAAAGGAAACCTGGTGGTGGATGGGGAAATACAGGAGAGCATACAGAGGGAGAGGATGGCAAAGAAGAAGTGGGATAGTCAGAGAGATGCAGAAAGTAGACAAGAGTACAAGGAGATAAGGCCCAAGGTGAAGAGAGAGGTGGCGAAGGCTAAAGAAAAGGCGTATGATGAGTTGTATGAGAAGTTGAACACTAAGGAGAGAGAAAAGGACCTGAACCGAAAGACAGAGGGACCGAGCTGGGAAAGATGTGCAGCAGATTAGGGTGATAAAGGATAAAGATGGAAACATACTCACAAGCGAGGAGAGTGTGTTGAGCAGATGGAAAGAGTACTTTGAGAGGCTGATGAATGAAGAGAACGAGAGAGAGAAGAGGTTGGATGATGTGGAGATAGTGAATCAGGAAGTGCAATGGATTAGCAAGGAGGAATTAAGGACAGCTATGAAACATGGAAAGGCCGTTGGTCCAGATGACATACCTATTGAAGCATGAAGGTGTTTAGGAGAGATGGCAGTGGAATTTTTAACCAGATTGTTTAATGGAATCTTGGAAAGTGAGAGGATGCCTGAGGAGTGGAGAAGAAGTGCACTGGTGCCGATATTTAAGAATAAGGGGGATATGCATGACTGCAGTAACTACAGGGGAATAAAATTGATGAGCCACAGCATGAAGTTATGGGAAAGAGTAGTGGAAGCTAGGTTAAGAAGTGAGGTGATGATTAGTGAGCAGCAGTATGATTTCATGCCAAGAAAGAGCACCACAGATGCAATGTTTGCACTGAGGATGTTGATGGAGAAGTTTAGAGAAGGCCAGAAGGAGTTGCATTGTGTCTTTGTGGACCTGGAGAAAGCAGATGACAGGGTGCCTCGAGAGGAGCTGTGGTATTGTATGAGGAAGTTGGGAGTGGCAGAGAAGTACGTAAGAGTTGTACACAATATGTACAAGGGAAGTGTGACAGTGGTGAGGTCTGCAGTAGGAGTGACGGATGCATTCAAGTTGGAGGTGGGATTACATCAGGGATCGGCTCTGAGCCCTTTCTTATTTGCAATGGTGATGGACAGGTTGACAGACGAGATTAGACAGGAGTCCCCATGGACTATGATGTTTGCTGATGACATTGTGATCTGTAGCGATAGTAGGGAGCAGGTTGAGGAGACCCTGGAAAGATGGAGATATGCTCTAGAGAGGAGAGGAATGAAGGTCGGTAAGAACAAGACAGAATACATGTGTGTACATGAGAGGGAGGTCAGTGGAATGGTGAGGATGCAGGTAGTAGAGTTGGCGGATGAGTTTAAATACATGGCATCAACAGTACAGAGTAATGGGGATTGTGGAAGAGGTAAAAAAAGAGTGCAGGCAGGGTGGAATGGGTGGAGAAGAGTGTCAGGAGTAATTTGAGACAGACGGGTATCAGCAAGAGTGAAAGGGAAGGTCTACAGGACGGTAGTGAGACCAGCTAAGTTACTTGGGTTGGAGACGGTGGCACTGACCAGAAAGCAAGAGACAGAGCTGGAGGTAGCAGAGTTAAAGATGCTAAGATTTGCACTGGGTGTGATGAGGATGGATAGGATTAGAAATGAGTACATTAGAGGGTCAGCTCAAGTTGGACAATTGGGAGACAAAGTCAGAGAGGCGAGATTGCGTTGGTTTGGACATGTGGAGAGGAGAGATGCTGGGTATATTGGGAGAAGGATGCTAAGGATAGAGCTGCCAGGCAAGAGAAAAAGAGGAAGGCCTAAGAGAAGGTTTATGGATGTGGTGAGAGAGGACATGCAGGTGATGGGTGTAACAGAACAAGATGCAGAGGACAGAAAGATATGGAAGAAGATGATCCGCTGTGGCAGCCCCTAACGGGAGCAGCCAAAAGAAGAAGAAGAAGAGGGTAACAATTTTAATAAAGAATGTCATTATGGTTGCTTTGAAATAAACCTGAGGCTCAAAACTTTTGTCTTCTCTTACAGCCACATCATAACACTAATTATTTTTTATCTATATTGTTTTGAAATGAAAATTAAATTGAGGAGTTATGAGCAGATGAAACATATACAGATGGGACACCATGTTAAATCCAATTTAACTGTTATTGAGTGAGACTCAGTAAGCAGAGACCATCAGAACAAGTGAATTTAAATAGTGACTGTCGACTGACTATCAAGTTAAATTTATGGGATGGCATATGTCTCATAGAATGTGAGTTCTCAAACACTGCAGTGCCTTTAATATGATTTGATTATTTTTCCCATCATCTTCTTTTTGGCTGGCCGCATATATTGGCAGGCTTTTTTTGTCTGGTTCAATTACTATGCTAAAACACAACCAAATGCTATTGTTATACAATGACAGACATCTCTAAAAATAGGAACTTGTGTGGTAAATCCGCTAAGTGGCATTGGCAGAATGTCTTTCACAATTCAAATTCCAAATTAAAGCTAACCCAGATCTAGTACAAACTGGCAGCTGGACAAAGTGATCATATGGCTACAGTATTCACAGTAAAATGGAATCTTTTTCTTGCTTGAACTTCTTCAGTGCAAACAATTTAGTACAATAATCCCTGAATTCCATGAATAAATATTAAAGTAAAAGTATAATCGTTGAGTTCCCTTTTTGCAAGAATTAAAAACTGTAAAAAATATCTATCATAATCAGAAGCGTTTTTATGATTGCTTTAATATAACATCATACTTCCCACAAGGAAAGAAAGATATATATTGTAGACTTTCTCTAGGATATGTGTCTATACTATGTCATTTACTGGACATAAAATTCAGTGGTCCTTGTGATTCTGGCTAGGATTAATCAAGTTTAAGAATGTCAAGAATTTAATGTAAATAAGGTGATGGCAGCAGCATGATAGTTGTGAAGCTGCAGCACAAAATGGTCAAGGGGGTGGGGGTGGGGGGGGGTGCGAGGTGCAGGCCACAAACTATACGCAAAGACCAAACTAGGACCACACAAATCTGCCTTAAAATAGGCCTCGCCCTTGGCAGCCAGACCTGCATAGGCCCAAAATGAGGCACTGGATTTAAAAGGGCAAAAATATTTTAAATGTCCCTAATACACAAAAATGACATTCAATGAAGAGGATAGCCATAAACCTGTGGCTTGAATAGACAACAGCAGGACAATGATATCTAAATTCATTAAATAATCAAAAACAAGAATGAATAAACAAGTAAAGCAGGAAAAGGCAAAACAGGCATAAAGGGTATACCTACAAAGGCAGTACAAGGCAAAACAAATCCAACTACAATATCCAAACACAAAGTTTGATTAACCAAAATAAACCTCAATACCCAAAAATCAAAACGAAACCTACATGTGACTTGATCTGAAGTCTTCAACACTCAATGAAGTTCTGAGAGATTCATCTCCTCCACCAGAATATAAAGTTGGAAGGTGCTCCCTCAGCTGTTACATCATGGTGGCCCTGACTCTTGGGGTTCTACCCACAAAACACAGGGAATGTGGTCATGAGGCTCACATGCACAGTGCATAACAATTAAATAATCTATACTAATAAAAGGCAAAGCCCTCACTGACTCACTCACTGACTGACTGACTGACTCACTCATCACTAATTCTCCAACTTTCCGTGTAGGTGGAAGGCTGAAATTTGGTAGGCTCATTCCTTACAGCTTACTTACAAAAGTTAGGCAGGTTTCATTTCGAAATTCTACGCGTAATGGTCCTAACTGGAACCTCATTTTTGTCCATATACTGTAATGGACGAGGCGGAGTCACGTATCGCGTCATCACGCCTCCTACGTAATCACATGAACTGAAAACAAGGAAGAGATTTACAGCACGACTCAAACGCGGGAACGAAGGTAAATGACGTTAATTGTTGAGTGTCTTTTAATACTGTGTAAGCATACATATTAACACATGTGCAATTAAACGTGTGCATTTACGGGGTGATTTCTCAGGTTTAAAAGCTCGCCTTTTATCAAACGCGGGAACGAAGGTAAATGACGTTAATTGTTGAGTGTCTTTTAATACTGTGTAAGCATACATATTAACACATGTGCAATTAAACGTTTGCATTTATGGGGTGATTTCTCAGGCTTAAAAGCTCGCCTTTTATTAAAAAGGTAAATGCAAACTGTTTTCATTCTGAAGGGCACAAACCACGTTGGATTTCAGCCGTTAAACATGCAAAAATGTCGGTACACCAGATAAATAAGCGCAACATATTATCAGTTGTATTGTATGCTTACAATACATATAGAAATGTGTTAATCGTTAACTAATAGTATGGGATGGTGTTTTTCGACTCGCGCCTTGATTTAAACGATTGCATGTCTTGGTGCGTTTGTGTAGCTTATTGTCAATATCTTTACACCTGTTTTTAAGACTTATTGACTGAAACAGGCTTTCACGAAAAAAGTTAGGGCTTTGCTACAGGATACACCCTCCACAAGTTAAGGAAGTAAAAATAAACGTATATATTTCTGTTTTATTTAAACCTTTTAAGTTTGTATGCATAGCCCCATTTGGCTGTTTTAGTTTTTTTTTTTTTCTTTCTTCAGTAATATTTAATCTCCTTAAAGAAAAACAACATATGCATTTTACTTTTTTTGTATCTCTTTAGTAATATTTTAGTGTAAAAGGATAACCAGTATTTAAACCTTTTATGTTACTTTATAAAGTTATTTTACACAATGTTGAAAAATTAATAAGAAAGCTACATATTTTGGCAGGTGCTGCTTTAATTTTCAATGAAATGAAAAAAGCTCTCCAAGAGAAAACCTCAATGAAGAAGAAACAGTTTGCACTATCTAAAAAGGAGAAACCCTCATTTATAAAGGTTTGCTGAAGATGACTTAACTGAAAATTAATGAATAGTTCCTATGTGTATAATACATATTTATCTATTTGACTTATGCCTTTATTCCAGCAACTTGCAACATCTGAGGTACAATTTGTTACATTACTTTTGTTTTTTGCAGCACAGGCAGGTGAAGTGACTTCCTCAGGGTCACACAGTGGTGTCAGTACCAGGATTTGAACTGACAAGCTCCAGGTTTGCTAAAATATTACTGAAGAAAGAAAAAAAACGAAAACGGGCAAATGGGGCTATGCATACAAATGTCCATCCATCCATTATCCAACCCGCTATATCCTAAATACAGGAGCCAACCCCTGCGAACACAGGGCACAAGGCAGGAAACAAACCCCGGGCAAGGTGCCAGCCCACCGCAGGGCGCACACACTCACACACACCCACACACAACGGACAATTTAGAATCGCCAATGCACCTAACCTGCATGTCTTTGGACTGTGGGAGGAAACCGGAGTACCCGGAGGAAACCCAGACAGACACGGGGAGAACATTCAAACTCCACGCAGAGAAGCGAACCCGGGTCTCCTAACTGGCACCTTTCACTGTGCCACCATACCGCCCGCATACAAACTTAAAAGGTTTAAATAAAACAGAAATATATACCTTTATTTTTACTTCCTTAACTTGTGGAGGGTGTATCCTGTAGCAAAGCCCTAACTTTTTTCATGAAAGCCCCTTTCAGTAAATAAGCCTTAAAAACAGGTGTAACGCTAAACTTGCAGCACTGCTATTCAATTACACTTGCCTAACGCCTCTCCTAAGGGGAGATACTGTGGGATCTGTGCATCCGTCAAAGCACCAATCACAGACCCGATTAGAAAGCGGGAAGCTGTGATTTGTCGTCTCCCTCCCATGTAACAATCACAGCCCATGTTACAACGCACTATGTATGTATGTGTATATGTATATATGTATATGTGTGTGTTTATGTATGTGTGTATATGTATGTGTATATATATGTTGATATGTGTATGTATATATATATATATATATATGTAGATGTGTATATGTATATATATATATACGTATATATGTATATATATGTATATGTAGATATGTGTATATGTAGATATGTATATATATGTATATGTATATATATGTTTACATAACCTCTTTAACACACTACTTCTCCGCTGCGAAGCGCGGGTATTTTGCTAGTATGTACATAAAACAAAGTTAACAAAAAAACACTGTGGTGAAGTTTGTCCGGAGTCCTTGGCAGTGCAGTTTTTAAAAACAGTGGTGCTCAGACTTTGTGGGTGTAGGTATGAGTGAGCAGAAAACTTTGTGGCTGCAAAATATTTAATGGGGGAATTGGCCTGGTTGCTTATTCACATGCTAGCACAATCGGCACAATTACCTCTCATTGATGCTGCTTGGACCATTAGTGAAACCACCTTCACCCACAAGGGCAAAAGGGCTCTAATATGACAGAAAGGAAAAAGAGAAAGAAATTAAGGAAGGAATATCAGTGGCAAGAGAGGACAGAATCAGGATGGAGCCAGTGCTGATAGGAGGTGGCAATGTGTTTGGGGAAGCCCATGAAGGATGTGTGAGAAGAGGGACATACCGGATTGTTCCTGCTGGACAGCTGAGAGCGACTGAGTATTCCAGCGGACGCTGACGAAAGGTGTCTAGGATGGGAATAGCTGATGGACTGCAGTCATCAGTGTCTCTGCCCTACTCAGTAAACCTGAGTGATGAGTAAGCAAGACAAAATGAAGGGGTGAGGTGGTTGCTTTCACTCAGATTTTATCCTTGATTTTAACTTCTTATTTATTGTCATTATTTATTGGATTTTAACTTCCTCAATAAGCACTGTTTCTATGGATTATTTTTTTTGAAGATTTTAACCTGCACAGCACTTTGGTTTTAATAAACGCACTTTCAGATTGGCCCAGTGTGAGGGGGTGTGTCTGTATGACTGTCTCCTAAAATGGAAAGGCAGCCCATCCCAAGCTGGTTCCTGCCTGGTGTCGAGTGCTATTGAGATTGATGGATGCTGAATTGTTGAATAATGGATGTGATGTGACCCCCTCAAAACAACTAAAGGGTCACAGCCCAAAATCCAGAGCATATTGCTTTAAACTCCAATATGAAAAACAGTCTCTAGTCATTTTCCCACAAATTAGTATAACAGAAGCAACACAAAAATAAAACAACGGTAGGGATGAGATTGCGTTGGTTTGGACGTGTGCAGAGGAGAATAGCTGGGTATATCGGGAAAGGGATGTTAACGATAGAGCTGCCAATCAAGAGGAAAAGAGGAAGGCCTAACAGAAAGTTTATGGAATGGTGAGAGGGGACATGTAGGTGATGGGTGTAACAGAACCAGATGTAGAAGACATGAAGATATGAAAGAAAATGAACTGCTGTGGCAACCTCTAATGGGAGAAGCTAAAAGAAGAAGAAGAAGGGATGTACCTTCAATTTATCACTTAAAACCCTTTCTGCCTGTTTGGACTAATTGTCCCTTGGCACCATATACCTGCTCCTGATTTTAGTCCTCCGTTTTAACTGGCTGCTTTTTCTATATATCAAAAACTTACGTAAATTTACATAATTTTCCCACATTCTCATTGAGATCTGGAAGAGATGACACATATAACATCTACTGCAAGTGAGTTCATAAAGGCACAGTTAGTGGTACTCTGACTTTGTTCTCAGTGGACAGTACTGTACAAGAATAAGCAGAGCTCACAGCTCCAGTGACATGGGCTTGATTGATAACTGGGCTGTATGGAGTGATGTTCTCGCCATGTCCTCCAGCAACTCTGGTTTAATTACACATCCACAAGATGCAAGTTAAGTTAAATCACCTTCCTGAAATAAGTCTAGGTGAGTGAGTGGGGATGTGTGCGTAAGTGTTCCCATTAATTGTAGTCACTTTCATGGATGGTTCCTCTCTTGCTCATTGAGCCATCTTCAGACTTGTAAAAGAAGTAAACCAGGTTCTGAAAATGGGTCAGTGAGTAAACTGATTCAGTTTGGGTTTTTCACTAGAACTGTGTAACTCTATCAGTCTCATTCCACCTCTGAATTTTACTGATGTTGCATTCACATTATTTGTTGCAAGACAATGTAATGCAAAAGTAACTACACAGCAGTGTCATGAAAAAATTAGGAGGCAACAGCATTTACAGTATCTGAAACTTTAGTTTCTCAAGCTCAATTTTCTTTTCAGACAGACTCATCAGATCATTCTTGTTTTTATTGTAGCTGTTCAAGTGTTTTCACGACTACAACAGATAACTCAATAAAGATTCAACTGCCTTACCAATTTATGTTCCCAATTGAATTTGTTGCTTGTCTTGGCTGTGATATATTGCCTATCCTTGTATCTCAGAATTTTATATTGAAAATTACATTCTAAATCTGTTATACCTATATCTATAGATTTTTCTCCAAAAGTAAGTGAAAGACTATAAAGGAATAGACATCCACATTTAAATCCACAGGGCATTTCACGCTGAGAAGAAATAAGCATCCACACCTGTTGTCCTAAATAAGTGTTCCCATAGCAGAAAGCTGTGGTCATTTTTTGATTGAATGTTGTGAGATTGCTTTATCATCTAATAGAAAAGGGTTCTGTACTTACGGTATATCTGTAACTTTAATATATAATGCATATTCTTCCTTCACTTCCATTTGTGGCTAAGAGGTGCACAAATTAAATAGCAAGTATAAATCTGTTTTACTAAATGTTCTAACTCCAGGGACATTAATGTATCTAGTATCAAACCTTTTTTGTTAAACTATGAAAAAGATTAAAGAAAGAAGACAACACAGCTGCTTAGTTCTGTCCATTGTTAACTTCTCAATATCAGAACACCTCAAGACAAAATCACAAGAACTCAGGTATATACTGACATGAATTCTGGGCAACTACACAAACACACAATGAATCCTTAAGGAAAACTGGCTTTAATACTAATTTACGACTTGGTCCATAACAGATGAAACAACCATGATAACTGCATATTATAAAGAGATTAGTAAAACCGCAATGTCTCTTTGATCTAAAAAACAGCATCAGTAGTCTATAGAGGCCCAAATCACACATCAAACACAAAACTGAAAAACAGCTGCTGTGCCTAATTTGTTACTTCTGAGAAATTCTTAAGGCTTTTTCAGTGGGATTACTAAATATTGCAGTGCACAATATGTAACCAAAATGTACTGCATATATATATATATAAATATATATATTGTGGCCACTGGCTCAGACACAGACAGGCAGACACACTCATGTCACCCAACACACGTTTATTTACAATACTATTTACAATTACTGTGCCACAAACCCCAATCTTCCCCAAAATCCAGGCCAACCACTCTGCCTCTTCGGACCGCCTCCTTCTCTCTTTCTAACACCTTGTCCTGCTTCCACCCGACTCCAGCCTCAAATGAAGGGAGGCGGCCCCTTTTATCTGTACCCGGATGTGTTCCAGGTGTACACCGGCAATCCCGCGGACACGCCCCAGTGTGGCGGAAATGCCGGCTGTCTTCCCAGAAGCACTCCAGGTGTTCCCTCTCTTCTTCCCCCCAGCACTTCCTGGTGTGGTGGAAGTACTGGGGTCCAGGGTCATTCAGGCAGGGGGACGCCCCCTGGCGGTGACCACGGGCCCCTACAGGATTGGGCTTCAAAGCCCTGTACCCGTGGCCCCCAATACAACCAGGGTGGATGCCCCCTCGCAGTCTGGAGGAGGAATGAGCCCTCCTCCTGTCTTCCTGGGCGTCCCAGCCGGGCATGAGCCCCGTCCGGGTGCCACTATATATATATATATATATATATATATATATATATATATACACAATTAACTGTGAGTACAGAATGTTCAGAATTGGATGGTCTCGGTTCATAATTTTGTTTTCTTGTATAGCACACTTTTCTGTAAGTTATGTCCAGAGTACTGTTCATATTTACATATATAGTACTATAGAAATATCTTCAACTACCTTATGAAATCATCAATGTTACAATCAACATTACAAAGAAAAGTAAAAAGAATTTTCGAAATCTTACTTATATTTTGTGAGCTGGGTAGAACAATACAGGTTTGGATCCAAAATTGGATCCTTCCTTGTCCTTGAGGCACCCTATCCTCTCCATGTATCTGTTAAGTTCCACCATCAGCATACCAAATTCCAGTTAATGAGGTAGACATTAGCTGAACCTGCTGTTCTAGTGGTGCAGTTTAATACATAAATGGGTACACTGAATAGTAACCATAAATACTGGGGTACCTCAAATAGGGGTTGAAAATGCTTAAGGTAACACACTTTGACAGACATAAAATCATAGTTTCGTATCAGCAGTTTTAGTGAGTAAGTAGTAACCCAACAAACTAGATATTCAAGATGTGGTGTTCAAACTGTGATTAAAAATACTGAAGCCCAGAGAAAATGCAGTGTTTGTAAGACTCAAAACACTGTCTGCATCTGATGAATGTATATAAGGGACTTCCAGACAAGGTTTTTCTCAATGATACGATTTGCTTTCTTTTTCATTTTTTTCTCTGCTAGTCTGCTGCTCTGTTGTCTATTTTTTGGGCTTTTTAACTCTGGGGTTTTAAATATTACTTCATCTGCTTTTGTTGTTTCACAATTTATTCCATATTTCTCCCTAGAATGTATGTGTGTTATTGCATTTCCCTAATGCTGTTCTATTTTCATATTGGGTGCAGCCATGTGGTTTATGAATTGTTATGGTAAGCAACACTAGATGCATGGCATGTAACATCATGGATGCAAGTATAGAAACATCAAGCCATTTGATTTCTAGATCATCTTCATTTATGGAAAAGCAAAGGCTTTTTTTCGTGGTGTGTGCTATATAGTACTATTCTTTGGTTACTAGATTTCTGTTTCTTTCGATTTTTGTTCTGATTTTTCGGCCTATAAGAATAATACGAGTGAATCATATGAGGTATTTCCATGCAAGAAATGTGTGCCTTGGCAGATTTATTTTCCAGGAAAGGGACAACTGCAAGCATAAAGCCAAAGCTACAAAGGAATGGCCTAAAAACAACAATGTTAATGTTCTGGAGTGGCTGAGGCAGAGTCCAGATCTCGATTAAACTGAGAATTTGTTACTACACTTGAAATAGGACATGCACTCACAGTCTCTGTATGACCTGACATAGCTTGAGCAGTTTTACAAAGAAGAATGGAGAAAAATGGCAGCGTCCAGATGAACAAAGCTGACGGAGACCTGTGCACACAGAACCAAGGCTGGAATTGCTGTCAAATGTGCATCCACTAAATAATGACTTTTGTGAAAGTGTTTATTTGATATTTGGACTTCAGGCTTCACACATTATGCACTTCATGTCTACATTTTGTCAATTATTACTAAAACAAGAAAAAATGTTTCTGTTTTAACGATGTCTTTACATAGATTGTTGTAGACACGGAACACGCATGAAATGCATTTATTCCAAATAACGATATATTATTTACCCTATACAAATGCAGGCAATTCACATGCAGGTAAACAGAGTTGAGCTGAAAGAAGTTTCTGGGGATGGGATAGCAGGCTGATTGCTGCTTTTTGCTGATCAACACATTTACAACACAAAAGACACTGACGGAGAAGTGCAAAGGGATTCAAGGTGGGCCGGGATTACGAGTTTTTTCATAGGCTTTGGTAATTCTAGTGTTAAAGAGTCTTTAATCAGTGTCAAAAAATCCAAATTAAACCCATTGCCCTTTTTCAATCTTGTCTGATTTCTTATTTTATATGTTGTTGATTGTTCTACGTAAAGCTTAAAGGACAATATCAGGTGAGGGTGTAATTTGCCGTGTCAATGACAATATTAAAGTCTACAAAAGACTACTTTATTAGTCAGAAACTTTAGTAAATTCCTGAAAAGACTACATATTCATAGTCTCATATCAGATCTGATCTAATTATACTTTTCATATCCATTCATCTATTATTAAACTTACTCAATCCCGATCAAGATTAAGAGTGTAGTTTGTAAATGTTATTTATTCAGGCTGTAGAAAAGTGGGATAAAATAGACCTTGCTGTTTATGATAACACATCTTATGTTCAGATGGCGCTCTAAACAGTTAGCTTGGCAGTTTTGTTGTTGTGTTTTGAATTAATTGCCTCCAGGTATTTTTTTTTATTATCATATCATCTCAGGAAAAAATTGTAATACCAATGTAGCTGATTTTTTAATCTTATATCTGGTGTGCAGGAATTTTAGTCTTTTGCAAGTTTCATTCCTCAGCCAACGAATCTCCCACATAATGTGAAGTCTTTGTGTGTTTGTCTGAATATTCTGTAGGTTGACTGGCTGGTATCTAAAAGAGTGCTTGGTTTTAATTTAAACACAGAGTTTACGATTCACATAAACAAAGCACATTTTACCGGTTTGATGTAAAATCCAGATACACATAAACATTTGATTTTCTTTTTTTAAGTATAAAGGGATGTAATTTGCTAGTGATATTTTGGCAGTAGAAATGAAAAGAAAACATATGTTTCGACAAAGAGATACAGCTGCTGCAATGTGGGTCATGTCATCATTTTGTTTGGCTAGAATATTTAACATGAAATATCACATATTCTTTTTATTAACCTGCTGCATTCAACAATTAAGGGAGAGCAGACCCTCTCCCAGTAGCATTGGAAAAGGACACCATGAGGTATTTGAGGTGAAATCAGTATTTACCACATCCTTAGTAATATAATGCCCATATTTTAAATGTGAATTAATGACTTAGTAGAATGTTCTCTTCTAATAGCTCTTGTGTTTTTCACAGCATACTTGAAACTAATGATATTAAAGTACACAGTACAGTATGAAATTTATTAGAAAATGCAGATTTCAATCATTTAATCTCCAGCATTTTTCAGGAGACAACCTGCTAATAATGTTGGGATATTGTTTTGGTGCTATGACAATGGGAGCATGAAAAATGTTAAATGCTCATAGAAAATACATTGCTTCATATTGCCTAACAATCAGTCATGCAGTTTCAGAGATGCTGCTCAGGTTCTCAGACTGCAAGCATAATACTCAAGAAAATGATTAATGACGAGGCTAAGTGAATGTTGTAATGAAAGAGTGCGAAGAAAAATTTGCCTCATTAGATTCAGTAAATGATTGCACCAACTTTGTGTATAATAACTGCAAACAAATGTGCCCAATAATTGTTGAGTGATCTCTCTTTGTGGAGATATCGAGGATCATTTGTTTATGGCACAAAGCTGCAGCTCACTAATATGTGCCAGTGTTCTTTCTGATCCAGCCACACAATATATGAATGTGTTTTATGTCTGGAATTTGACTTTGCCATTCCAAAACACTGAATCCATTTTTGGGTTCCAGCATCCATGTTGTGCACTTTCTGCTATGTATTTTGCATGTCCTAATTTTAGTTCAGCTTTAACTGACTAAGATAAAGATGGCCTGACGTTTTCCTGTGGTGTTAAAGCAGAATTGCGTTTCTTTCAATGATTGCAAGCTGTCCTGGTCCTGAGGCACATACTCATACAGTACTTAACAGTTGGTTGGAACTAGATGACTCATATTCTTAATTTAGAATTTGTAAGCCAAATTAAAATGGACTAGTACGTTATTCAGAGCTGGTCCTTGCCTTGCACTGATTACTGCTATGTTCTGCTGGCCAATTCTTGAGGGGACGTCTTTCTGTTCTTCGTTCTTGTGGTACAGTTTCTACCTTTGACAGCAAAATTCAGACACACTGCAGCCTGTTTGCAATGTTTTTAAAAAAGCTGCCAGGAAGTGTTATTTTTTCAATACCTAAAAAGGCTTTCTGGCAATGTCATCCTCTGTCAAACAGAACATCAATCAGAGAATTAAGATACAGTATCTTTATTTTGAGCTTGTAATAAATGACAGAGACTGTGGGATATGATTTTTAAACATGTGCTGGTTTTGCTCATTTTGTATACTGTAATAAAATTCCAGGAGTACTGTGGTGTTCCAATACTGTCTGATTTACTGAACTTTGAGGTATTATTGTAAACTCATTTACATATTTTCTATACAATGACATTGGTGACCCTTATCACTGTATCATTAAATACAAGGTGCATGGTGGCACAGTGGTTGGTGCTGATGCCTTTCAGCTTTAAAGTGCTAGGTCCAGATCTGCTTCTGGCTGCTGACTGGGGTGTGAGAGCTTGTCAGGGTCTCTGGTTATCTTCATACATCCCAAAGATGTGGACGTAAGGTGAACTGGTGACCTTAAACCTGACTGACTGCAAGTGCACTCTGCAATGGACTGGCCCTTTAATTCAAGGTTAGTTCCTTTATTGTGCTACTGAGAAAAGTCCATCCCCTTACAAAGCTGAACTGGATTAAGCAAGTTTAATAATAAAATGAAAGACATTAGACATTAGAATGTGTAAAAACCTGAAAACTTTTTATTCTTACCTCTCCTGAGAAATGGCAGTGTTATATTGGTTCTTTTAGAGAGGCTTGAAGTCGCACACAAATGGAAGGTTTATATGTTTATAAGGTCATTATTGTGAAATATGTACAGTACAGTGATAGTCTTACTCCTATACTCACAGGGTTTCAGTCCACACAAGACTATATATTAAACACAATATTTTCAAATACAGTTCCAATGTACTAGTAGATACTGACAGCTCTAGCCACATAGTACGCTTTTCTCCTTCCTACCTCTTCCACCACACCAGGGGCCTCATGTATAACACTTTGCGTTAGGCCCCTAGAATTTACACTAAAAATGGTGTACGTACAAAACTAGAAATTTGCATATGCACAAAAAAAATTCAGATGCATAAAACTGTGCCTAGGGCAAGGTTCTATGCACTTTCCCTGTATAAATCCCAATCAACATGAATTTTCACGCACATGCACAAGCCTACAGCCCCACCCTGACTCCTCCCAGAATTTCACCTATTTAAATATGCAAATTAATATAAATAGCCCCTTCCAATCAGTTTTTTTTGTTTAAAGACCATGGCAAAAGCATGTGTAAAAAGTAAGAATTTCACAGAATGCAAAGTGGACTTCCTGCTCCATGAAGTGGAGGTAAGGAAAAACTTACTATTTGGGGGTCTTATTAGTCTTATAAGCAACAAAAGGAAATTAAATGAGTGGTACAGCGTGGTGGAGGCACTCATAAGTTCAAGTTCATAAAGTTGCACAGTGCTGATTTCATTATATTTTGCCCTTTCTCTGTGCAGTTTTTTCCCTTCATTGTATCTTTTTAATGACAATTAAAAATGAGCAGAGCAGACACGCAGGCCAGCAACACTGAATAATCAAAGGCTGCAACTACTTTAGCAGCAGACCCACTAATTAGAAAATAATGGATTAATTAAACAATTAGAACACCTAGAAAAGCAGAATAATAATCAAGATGAAAATATTGTTACAAAGAAAAAAATACATTATTTCCATATAACTGCTTGGTACATTTTAATATATACATATTTTTTATTACCAAACTTAGTTTTCTAATTTCTATATTGTTCCCAAAACACAGAACTTGGGAACTAACAGTTCACTTAATTAGCTCAGGAGTCCAATTAAAAACAGAAGCTGGTTGGACAAAAACCTGCAGCCACAAGGGGACCACAGGACCGAGGTTGGGAAACACTGGCCTAAGGGATGATGAAACCCAGTGTTCTGGAGGAACATTTGGCTCCAGGAGGCAGTCTTCTAGAATCTTTCATGTTACACCAGCCTTTTAAATAATACGATAAAAAATAATAACATCTATCAACCCTTTTACCATATTTAACTATACTTCTACATGTCTATATACCTTTTAAACAGTAAGGAAATGTATGCTTCCTCAAACACCACAACTAGGGTCAGGGCAAAAAGAATGATAGGGAGCCATTCGTTAATCCATCCATTTTCTGAACTTACTTTTTCAATTACAGATCTTATCAGCATGTTAGTATTTTTGCCGTAGCTTTACATGCTGAACTCACTTTTGTTATTTACTTATTCACATTTTTCTGTGGAGTTTGCTCCCTTGTTTCCTAGTAATGAAAAAAATGAAGAGCAGATGACTCCACAGAAAATAACACAGAATGACGAAAGGCTTCAGCATCACATCCACTGTTGTCCTTGATAGCAGATGACAATCTAAATAACCAAAAACATGAAAAAACAGAATAAAGTAATGATGATGAAGAATATCTTTAAAATAAAGATTAAAACCAATGAGTTATTCCCATGTAGCATACAAAAATACTTGCTATATTTCAAACCTCATTGTGTAATTGCTTGTTTTGATACCAAAAAATAGAATCTGGGAAATAACAGCTTGGAGACTTGCTGTGAGACTTCCAGCTTGGTCAAAGTACCTGTTAGATGTAGACTGACTTTTCAAATTGCTGCACACTTTTGCCCCAATCTCCTAGTTCACTTCTGTTTTTCACCCTTTCTCCTTTATTTATTGTATTTGATTTGAAATACACTGTACATGTTTGATTTGCATTTTTGTAACCATGTATCACTGAAAGAAAGCTCAACAAAATATAAAAAAATAATTGATTAACTAGATTGAGATGTATTATCTCAACCCTTTTACAATTGAGGTACATTTTCATTGATGAATTCTTTAAAGTCAATCATAATTTTAATAAGAGTAACATGCAATACTGACTGTTAAGTTGTCTGTTCACTTAGCAAACACATTCATATATAGTCTCAACTTTCGCTTTCTTTTACCTCACTCGTACTGCCATCTGCTGTCAAACTGTGTGTTTTTATTTTATTTAATTTTTATTGCAGTATTACACTTTATTTTTCCTGCAAAATTTCCTTTATTTAAGCTGAGAGACTGATGGGTGTAAATGCCAGTGCAGTCTTTGTGTTGTCCTTTACCCCTCAGTCCTATTCCTATTCATGAATGATAAGTTCTTTTCAGGCTTTTGGGGTTTATTTGTTGTAAATACACACTTTATTCAAATTCCTTTTTTCCAATGCTCCTCCGGTTCAGTCCTGGAGGACCCCCTTGTGGCTACAGGATTTTGCTCTGGTCCGTTTCACAAGCAGAGAGCTATTCTTGCTTTTACTTAATTTCTTTGTTAAAAACGCATAGCAGTATGAGATTTACCATCTGTTTCAAATGTCAAAGGATTTGTATCTGTAGCTATAGTTTAAAATGCTTTTAATTCTCCTTTGTCATTTACGTCTTTTAAATTCATGTTTTTTTCCCTGTGGACCCCATTAATCCTATCAAAATAGTGAAGATTAATAAAGTCAGAAGTAAACACAGGGGCAAATGATCCTAAGTTCAGCTACCTTAATGTTATAGCTGCCTGTATGCTTAAATAACCAGAACAGTACAAAACAAGTAAACTAATTTTTAACCCTAACCCTAATCTATTTTAGTCTTTATAGCACACAAATGGCTTGATGCATTTATAAAAATGCAGTTAATTAATTTTGTAATTTATGTATTGACATAAAAAGTAGAAATGAGAAATAACAGCATGATTAATTAAACGGCAAAGTAAGGTAACATAACTTTATACAGTTACATCCGTAAGTTTGTGGGCAGTGATACAATTTTCATAATTTTGGCTCTGTGCGCCACCACAATGGATATGAAATGAAGCAATCAAGATGTGACTGAAGTGTAGACTTGCAGTTTTAATTTAAGGCATTTAACAAAAAATTGTATGAGCCAATTAAACAAGAAAGACATTTTTATACATGGTCCCCCCATTTTCAGGGGTTCAAAAGTATTTGGACAAACTAACATAATCATGAATATAACAATCATTTTCTAAGCAAGTGAAGAGTGGTGAGAAGAAAGTTTTGCAGAAAATTGAAATCGAAGTAAAGAAAGAAATTATTGAAAAGTATGAGCGTGGCATTCGTGTTACTGATCTTGCCACCGAGTACAAGAAGTCAAAATCTACGATTTCGACTATTCTAAAGCAGAAAGAATCTATTAAAGCAGCTGATGTTGCAAAAGGAGTTATAGCGTTAACCAGGCAGTGGCCTCAAGTGCTGGAAGAGGTGGAAAAACTGTTGCTAGTGTGGCTGAACGAGAAGCAACTTGCAGGGGATAGCGTAAGCGAGGCGATGTTATGTGAGAGCCAGGAAGATTCATGATTTATGAGTGACGAAAGTGAGGAATTTAAAGCCAGTAGAGGATGGTTTGAAAAGTTTCACAAGAGAAGTGGCATTCATAGTGTGGTAAGGCATGGAGAGGCTGCTAGTTCCGACAATGAAGCTGCAAAAGAATTCGTGAAAAATTTCATAAAATTAGTGGAGGACGAAGGCTACATCCTGCAACAAGTCTTCAACTGCGATGAGACCGGATTGTTCTCCACCCAGTTCCTCCTCACTTCATACCAGAACTCGACTCATGCAAGGTTAGTATTCTTGGTGGTTTATGGTTAGTTTTTGTATTACGGATTTTTCAAATGTTCATTTTTCGGTTCGTAGTGTGAATTGTTGCAATGTTACTTTTCTCTTTTTTCAAATGTTCATTTTTTTCCCCTATGCTTAAAACTCATTAAAAAAAAAGTTCACACAGTGATCAGGTTGTAAGGCTATTAGAGTGAACTCCTGCAATGTTACTTTCTTGGTGGTTTATTGTTGGTTTTTAAATAAAGTTCGGATTTGTTCAAATGTTCCTTTTTTCCCCCTGTGCATAAAACTCATTTAAAAAGAGTGTTTACAGCAATCGGGTTGTAATGTTATTAGCGTGAACTCCTGCAATGTTACTTTCTTGGTTACTTATGGTTGGCTTTTAAATAAAGTTCAGATTTGCTCAAATGTTCCTTTTTTTTCCTGTGCTTAAAACTCAAAAAAATATATATATATAAGTTTACAGCGATCGGGTCATAAGGCTACAGTATAGTGCGAACTCTTGCAATGTTAGTTTTCTCAGTGTTATTCAATGTTTTTACATTTAGTTTACTATTACGCTGTGCATTCTATGGTTTAATTAACTATATTTGTGCTTAAAAACTTAAAAAATATATATATTTACATACAGTTCGTATGATCTGGAATGGATTAATTGTATTTACATACAATCCTATAGGGGAAATTGCTTCGGTTCACGACCAAATCGGTTTACGACCAGAGTTTTGGAACGAATTATGGTCATGAACCGAGGTTCCACTGTATTTGTCTGAATATGAGCAGACAGTACAGCCCTCAACACTTCAGAAATCATCCTGCAACTTCTGTCAGAAGCCATATCAGTCATAAACACCAGTAACCCACTTCCATTGGCAGTCACACATGCCCATGCCATAACGCTGCCTCCACCATGTTTCACGGATGACATGATATGCTACAGATCATGAGCCGTCCCTTCTCTTCTCCATATTCTTCTCTATCCATCATTCTGGTACATATTGTTCTTAATTTCATTTGTCCAAAGAAAACTGTTCCAAGACTGGACGGGTTTTTAAAAAATCTTTTCTGGCAAAGTCTAATTTGTCCTTCCTATGCTTGAGGTTTACCAGTGGTTTGCACCTTATGGTAAGTCCTCAGTATTTACATTCATGAAGCTTTTAATTGTAGGTATTGGCAATGATAGGCCTACCTCCCAGAGGGCATTCTTGGTTTGGCTAAATGTTGTGAATTGTTTTTTCTTCACCAAGGAAAGATTTCTGCAATCATCCAGCACATGGGTGTCCAAGCCTTCTTGTGTTGCTGAGCTCACCAGTGTGTTCCTTCTCTTTAGGAATGTACCAGATGGTAAATTTGATCACTCCAGGGGCCTCATGTAAAACACTGTATTTAGAAGTCACACTAAAACATGGCGTACGGACAAAAGTGGAAATGTACATAAACACAAAAAAATTCAAATGCACAAAGACATGCATAAGCCAACTTCCACACACTTCCATTCCATAAATCCCGGTCAGCATGAAATGTAACACGCGTGCACACGCCTGCTGTCCCACCTTGACTCCTCCCTTAATTTTGCATATTTGAATAAGTAAATCAATATAAATAGCCCTTTCAGTTGAGTGTTTTGCTAAAAGACAATGTCAAAAGCACATATGAAAAAGAAGAATTTCACCAAATGTGAAGTGGAGGTCCTACTCAGTGAAGTGGAGGCAAGGAAAGGCATGCTTTTTGGTGGCTTAGGCAGTGATTTGAGCAACAAAAGGAACTTGATGGAATGACATTCAAAAATTCAAGTTCAGAAAATCACACAGTGCCCAAAATAAAAAAAGAAGGGGTCAAAATCGACATGAAAATGCGAGTTGTAGCCCACCATCTGAGTGTCATACGGAAGCGTATTAGGGCACAGAGAAAACAAAAAAAAATAGGGACACAGTGAAGAAAAAAAAGGTTGAAATATCAACTTTAATCTCAAAATTTCGACTTTAATCTTATAGTTTATTTTGTCATTAAAGTAGAATGTCGTAAACTTCATATTAAAGTCAATATTTAATTTACTAGAGTTTCTTAAATGCTATTGTAACTAAAGTAACACGTTAAATGCTTCATATTCTATGTGTTCTATGTGTGTGAATCACTACATGCTTCTAAAATGCACTTTCTCTTTCAAAGACAGGAGCGCGCAGGCAGTGATCGCCACATAGAATACATCACATTCATGATATTACAGCTCTCTGACTAATTTAAATACTAAGACACTTGATATCAGTTTCATGATGAAATGCATTAAAGTGTATATTAAACATGTGGGGGCACAGTAGCACAGTGGTAGCAATGAGCTGGCACCCCATCCAGGGATTGTTCCTACCTTCCACAAGATGCTTGCTGGGACACGCACAACCCTCAATTAAATAATTTATTGCAGCAGCACTGTGTCTGTCAAATGTACCAACCTCCAATTCCTGTCCTTCCATTTTCTTTCTCCATATAACCAATCCCCACAGTATATGCTCTGTAATAAATGTAAAACCAGCTGTAAGCTTAGAACGCTGATTCTTCAAAACTTTTAAGAAACATTGAAAAATCTTAATAATACATGTTTAATTATTCCATCCATCCAGAGTCGTGCCAATTCCAGCAAGCATACAGTGTGAGGCAGGAACAATTCCTAGATGGGGTGCCAGCTCATTGCTACTTCTGTGCCACCGTGTTCTCACATGTTTAATTATTAACAGAACACGTTATTTAAATGATCTTAACAATTTATCTGTTAAATGTAATAAACATACTTTAATGGAATTCATCATAAAAATTACATAAAGTGGGTGGCACGGTGGCGCAGTGGTAGCACTGCTGCTTCACAGTTAGGAGACCTGGGTTCGCTTCCTGGGTCCCCCCTGTGTGGAGTTTGCATGTTCTCCCCGTGTCTGCGTGGGTTTCCTCCGGGCGCTCTGGTTTCCTCCCACAGTCCAAAGACATGCAGGTTAGGTGGATTGGTGATTCTGAATTGGCCCTAGTGTGTGCTTGGTGTGTGGGTGTGTTTGTGTGTGTCCTGCGGTGGGTTGGCACCCTGCCCGGGATTGGTTCCTGCCTTGTGCCCTGTGTTGGCTGGGATTGGCTCCAGCAGACCCCCGTGACCCTGTGTTTGGATTCAGCGGGTTGGAAAATGGATGGATGGAATTACATAAAGTGTACATCCTAGTATTCTAACACCACACAGCTCCAAGAGGATAGCACTTGGAAATTTAAATCAACTTAAAAGCCAGTCATTATTATCTGTAAATATGCGCTTTCTTCTATTGAATTGAATTAAATTACTTTATTGTATGGTACAGTGAGATTCAATAATACTTCAATAACAGAAATACTTTTGGACCTAACTGTACACGTCTACATTTATAAATGAAACAAACAATTAAGCAAAAGTACCACTTTTCTATGTTATCTCCAGATGTGTCCAAGCATTTGTCCTGCCATGTCTCCAACCCAAAAGAGATCAGTGTCATGGCACTACAGCCGTGATGTTACATTCTGTATGACATAATCAACTACAAGTCACTTATCACCCAAGTGCTTTTTCAAAGGACTAAAGTCAGTTGGTGCAAGGTCTTGGCTAGGATGTGTATGGTCCAGCACCTCTGTAACTGATCATGTTTGGAGATGCTGTCTTCAAAGTGACATATAAAGCAGTATATCCAGTCACACCCTATGGTGGCCAAAAATATAACAACACATAGTTTGTTCACAACTACACTGCTTCAGACAGGTTGCAGAATTTTTTTTAAAGTGAGTCGTCTTGTTACCTTAGATAGATAGATAGATAGATAGATAGATAGATAGATAGATAGATAGATAGATAGATAGATAGATAGATAGATAGATAGATAGATAGATAGATAGATAGATAGATAGATAGATAGATAGATAGATAGATAGATAGATAGATAGATAGATAGATAGATAGATAGATAGATAGATAGATAGATAGATAGATAGATAGATAGATATTTCTCTCTTCCTCTTTTATTCTGTTGAGGTAAATAAAACACAAGACATCACATAGACACACCTTTCTTCTGTTTGCAAGGTTCAAAGGACTCGCGTTCCTTATTCCTCATTGCTGCTGCATTATTTGAACAGTACTTCTGGCTAAGTAAAGCATTTACAACAAAATGAAACCTTTTGATTTTGTAGAGGTGAGTCACTGTCTGGTCAGATGTAATCACTGAGTATGTCCCACTACATGACTAGTGGTCACGGGAGCACACTGTGACTGCCTCCAACATGCCAAGGTTATGTAAATGACAGCAACTGAAAACTCTAGGAAAAGTTTTGTAATGTGACAGGGCCTTAACACACTATGCAGTCTGGGCATAATGTCCTTTGATTTATATTCAACTCCTTTTGCAGTATAGCTTTAAAGACTTAATGCTGATTTATTTGTACCTCTGCCCTAACAACATAAACTCAACTCTCAGTGGTGAAACATGCTCAGCTCAAGACAGGTATAACACTTACTGCCTTAGAAAGGCAAACCCTCACCCATGTTACACAGCCACTGCAAGTTTTAAAGGACTACTAGCATTAGAGTCAGTGACAGCTTTTATCCAAAAAGGTCTTAAGGTTACTCAGCAGCCACAAGTGCTTAATTGCTTCTTTTATATATATATGGCATAGTCTCCACAAGACTTCTGAAGGAGTCCTATGGTATCTGGCTCCATGAAGATAGCAGCTGATCGTTCAAGTGTTGTAAGTTGCAAGGTGGGACCTCCAAAGATCAGAATTGTTTCTTCATGACATCCCACAGATGCTCAATCACATTGAGATCTGGGGAATTTGGAGGCTAGGTCAACTCCTTGCATTCTTTGTCATGTTCCTCAAACCTTTGAACAATTTTTGTAGTGTGGCAGGGTGTGTGCATTATCCTGCCATCAGAGAATACCATTGCCATGAAGGATTGGATGTGGTCTCTAACAATCCTTAGGTACAGTAGGTGGTACATGTCAAAGTAACATCCACATAAATACCAAGACTGAAGCAGAACATTGCCCAGAGCATCACACTACTTCTGTCATCTTAACCATAGTGCATTCCGTTGCCATCTCTTCCCCAGGTAAACAATGCACATGCACCACACCATCCACATGATCTAAAAGAAAACATGATTCATTAGACCAGGCTATCTTCTTCCATTGCTCCATGGTCCGGTTCTGACGCTCATGTGCCCATTGCAGATATTTTTGGTGGTTCTCAGGGAGCAGCATTAGGTACCTTTACCAGTCTAACAAATATGCAGCCCCAAGTGCAGCAGGTTATGGAGCATTGTGTGGTCTGACACCTTAGTTTCATGGCCAGTACTACATTTTTCAGCAATCTGTGCTACAGGGTGGAGTGTTGGCTCTGAGGCTAGGGATCTGCGCTGGCAATCAGAAGGTTGCTGGTTCAAATCCTATAAATGCCAGAAGTGATTCTGCCCCATTGGGCCCTTGAGCAAGGCCCTTAACCTGCAGTTGCTCTGTCCTGGGTATTACATTAACCTGCATCCATCCCTGCAAGCAGCTCCTGCAACTTTGGGGGCTGGTGGCAGAATTGGCACTCCAACCATTGTAAAATACAACACACTGTTTCATTCAATTCAAATTAGTGTGGTGCTGAAGTGTCACCCATTGCACAGCTGCACTTAGGTCATAAATTGGGATCCTGAGGTGGTTCATTATGTGGTGGGTGCAGCAATGCGCTGTTTTAGTGTATCTAGTGTGTGCTACAGTAGCACTTTTGTGGGAGCTCTCACTCTCCACGCACATCAATAGGCTTTGAGTGCCTGTCACCAATTCACTGGTTGTCCTTCCTTGGACCATTTTTGGTAGGTATTAAGTACTGTGTAATATACCTATTTAGATTATACAGTGGTGTGAAAAACTATTTGCCCCCTTCCTGATTTCTTATTCTTTTGCATGTTTGTCACACAAAATGTTTCTGATCATCAAACACATTTAAACATTAGTCAAATATAACACAAGTAAACACAAAATGCAGTTTTTAAATGATGATTTTTATTATTTAGGGAGAAAAAAAATCCAAACCTACATGGCCCTGTGTGAAAAAGTAATTGCCCCCTTGTTAAAAAATAACCTAACTGTGGTGTATCACACCTGAGTTCAATTTCCGTAGCCACCCCCAGGCCTGATTACTGCCACACCTGTTTCAATCAAGAAATCACTTAAATAGGAGCTGCCTGACACAGAGAAGTAGACCAAAAGCACCTCAAAAGCTAGACATCATGCCAAGATCCAAAGAAATTCAGGAACAAATGAGAACAGAAGTAATTGAGATCTATCAGTCTGGTAAAGGTTATAAAGCCATTTCTAAAGCTTTGGGACTCCAGCGAACCACAGTGAGAGCCATTATCCACAAATGGCAAAAACATGGAACAGTGGTGAACCTTCCCAGGAGTGGCCGGGCCGACCAAAATTACCCCAAGAGAGCAGAGACGACTCATCCGAGAGGTCACAAAAGACCCCAGGACAACGTCTAAAGAACTGCAGGCCTCACTTGCCTCAATTAAGGTCAGTGTTCACGACTCCCCCATAAGAAAGAGACTGGGCAAAAACGGCCTGCATGGCAGATTTCCAAGACGCAAACCACTGTTAAGCAAAAAGAACATTAGGGCTCGTCTCAATTTTGCTAAGAAACATCTCAATGATTGCCAAGACTTTTGGGAAAATACCTTGTGGACTGATGAGACAAAAGTTGAACTTTTTGGAAGGCAAATGTCCCGTTACATCTGGCGTAAAAGGAACACAGCATTTCAGAAAAAGAACATCATACCAACAGTAAAATATGGTGGTGGTAGTGTGATGGTCTGGGGTTGTTTTGCTGCTTCAGGACCTGGAAGGCTTGCTGTGATAGATGGAACCATGAATTCTACTGTCTACCAAAAAATCCTGAAGGAGAATGTCCGGCCATCTGTTCGTCAACTCAAGCTGAAGCGATCTTGGGTGCTGCAACAGGACAATGACCCAAAACACACCAGCAAATCCACCTCTGAATGGCTGAAGAAAAACAAAATGAAGACTTTGGAGTGGCCTAGTCAAAGTCCTGACCTGAATCCAATTGAGATGCTATGGCATGACCTTAAAAAGGCGGTTCATGCTAGAAAACCCTCAAATAAAGCTGAATTACAACAATTTTGCAAAGATGAGTGGGCCAAAATTCCTCCAGAGCGCTGTAAAAGACTTATTGTAAGTTATCGCAAGCGCTTGATTGCAGTTATTGCTGCTAAGGGTGGCCCAACCAGTTATTAGGTTCAGGGGGCAATTACTTTTTCACACAGGGCCATGTAGGTTTGGATTTTTTTTTCTCCCTAAATAATAAAAACCACCATTTACAAACTGCATTTTGTGTTTACTTGTGTTATATTTGACTAATGGTTAAATGTGTTTGATGATCAGAAACATTTTGTGTGACAAACATGCAAAAGAATAAGAAATCAGGAAGGGGGCAAATAGTTTTTCACACCACTGTATATACTGTAATATATATATATACTGTATATATATATATATATACTGTTATATATACTGGTATACATATATATATATATATATATATATATATATATATATATATATATATATATATATATATACATAGTAAGTCTTCTAAACTCTTTTGGGACTACCCCCAATGGGACGACACACCAAAGAGCATCCTGAAACGTGATCACTGTGTCTGTGGAAGACAGCATATCTGTTGCCGGGGCAACCTTGGGCTCCAAGCTCTGCAGAGGTTCGCCGGGAAAGCAAATCCGAAAAGACCGCGGTCGCGCTATAAGTGCCTGTCATCGATGGGTGATGCAAGGAACATTATAAATGCAGGGAACAGTATTACTTGGCCAAGACCCTGCCTGATTGCTGTGTCTATGTATAGGAGAGTGGTAGACCCCGCTATAATAAATAACAGTGCTGTTCCTGTTTCAAGCTGAATAAAGTACTGAGGCTCAGCCACGTGTTTTGGGGAGCATCTCTATATATATAAAATCCAACATCTGTTTGTATGTCTGTCCGCTTTTCATGACAGAACTACTTAATGGATTTAGATCAGGTTTTTTTCTATAATTTGCTTGAACATTCTGGCTGATTTTGCAACTTCTCTCATCACACTAAGTATCATAGTTCGCTTGCAGTCCGAATTTAGATAGATTAAATATTAAATTAAAGAGTGATAACAATGTAGGTATACAGACAGACAATAACTTTGAATAATGTTAACGTTTACCAAACCCCCCCCCCCCCGGGTGGTATTGAAGAGTCGCATAGTGTGGGGGAGGAATGATCTCCTCAGTCTGTCAGTGGAGCAGGAAAGTGACAGCAGTCTGTCGCTGAAGCTGCTCCTCTGTCTGGAGATGACACTGTTTAGTGGATGCAGTGGATTCTCTATGATTGACAGGAGCCTGCTCAGTGCCCGTCGCTCTGCCACAGATGCCAAACTGTCCAGCTCCATGCCTACAATAGAGCCTGCCTTCCTCACCAGTTTGTCCAGGCATGAGGCGTCCCTCTTCTTTATGCTGCCTCCCCAGCACACCACCGCATAGAAGAGGACGCTCGCCACAACCGTCTGATAGAACATCTGTAGCATCTTATTGCAGATGTTGAAGGATGCCAGCCTTCTAAGGAAGTACTGTGTAGTCGGCTCTGTCCTTTCTTACACAGAGCATCAATATTGGCAGTCCAGTCCAATTTATCATCCAGCTGCACTCCCAGATATTTGTAGGTCTGCATGTCTTTATTTATTTGTTTATTTGCGCGAATCCGAGAGAGAGGCAGCAGGCCAAGGGGAGGGGGGCAGGGCCCTCCTCACTCATGCGCAAGCCTCGGCCCATATCTTACATCCACTTAGCTAGTGAACGAGACAACTACTTAACGGATTTTAGATCAGGCTTTTTCCTAGAATTTCTTGAACATTCTGGTTGATTTTGCAACCCACCTCATCGCACTAAGAATCATAGTTAGCTAATATATTTGCGCTAATCCGACACAGAGGTTGCGGGCCGAGGGGAGGGGGAAATGTGACATCTGTAGTAGGGGTCATTTCTACGCAGGCGAAGCCAAGGGGGACGGCTAGTGTGTACATATATATTTTGTTTTTACTGTTCTTACTATTAAGAAAGTCATCGTGCTGTGTACACTTGACAGTGAACGCTTTGACTAAGATGTCTCCAATGTTCTTCTTTATGTTCTTTCTCTAACCATTTGGATTTCTTCTGTAAAGTTTAGTTTCCTCCCACAGTTCAGAGATATAATGTTTGACGCACGCCCTGTAACATCATTCTGCTGACATCCTACCTTGTCGGTATCATTTCCAAGACAGTTAGGAGTTGACACCGTAACACTGAACGGTTATGACTATCTGCTAACCTCTGAACATAAGATTCTACTGACATAGCTTGTCATCTTGTTGTTTTCCAGGACCAGGAGCCATGCTCCCCACCAAATGGCGACTACATTGAGAGTGGAGTTGTTCTCATCAACCCCTTCTGTCAGGAGACCCTTTTCACCAACACTGCTTCAGAGATCTAGCCTGTTGCCTATGAAGATTACGACTTTGCGTATCCTTTGTGAAACAATGACACAAAAGTTTTTTTTTTTCCTATTTTAAATTCTTTCTCATCAATGCTTTTCTACATGTGAGCAATCTTTCAAAGACTGTGCTTTTTAGGATAAAAGATGAAAAAGATATTAAAACAATACTAAAAATCAGAGACTATTTAATTATGAACTCTACCAGTGTATTTTTCTGATTTACATGTTTTCTACACTTGGACAATTGTAATAATATGGTTTATATCTGTTTTTTAAATGGCATTTTTATGTTCTTATGGTCTCGTGAGTACAAATGTAGCAGTTTTGCTGTACTGTAGAGAGACCATATAACCCAAATCAAGTATACTAATTCAGTATTAAAGCCTGTTGAACTTGAATTCTACAGAAGTAATACTTGATGCATCTTTTGCGTTGATCTATTGCAGTAATGCTTTTTATGTATCAGTTTTTAACAGATATAACATTATGTGAGTGCATAGATTTTACTCTTGTGCTACCGTCAATCTTATATTAAGGCAAAGAGAAAAAAAAAACAATTCAACTTTTAGCAAATTAGAAGTATTATTCTAGCTAGTCAGTTAAGCATATACTTTTTAGTACAACAGTAATCCCTATGAATTTACATGATAGTGAATGTGTCGTCTCTAAAGAGAAGCTCCACCACTGCCAGCTGAGTATGTAGTTTTAAAGTAAATCAACTTCATGCAGTGGAAGCGTCTGGGTAGGGATCCACGGCTGGTCGTTCTGATCTTTAGACGGTCAGTGTTTCCATTTAAAGATGCACTCATTGAAGATGCACTGTCCATCTCTACGGATGTGTGTTGACGTTGTTGCTGTAAAAAAGTAGCTTGTTTGTTATCATTTTTGGTTGGATTTTGCCTTTTTCAGTTTGACATTAGCAAAACATTTTGTACTATATCTGTCTGCTGTAAAACAAAGTTGTAAATTGTGCGTTTGTACCCCTGCATACACATTTCAGCCATTCTGCAGTTAAGCGCCAGTAAACTTTAGTAAGTTTGTTTAATATAACGTACAAAAATATTTGGATTTCTCTTGTGTATGTGTTTAAAGGAACAGAGTGATTTCTTGCCATTGATTTGAGTGACTGTATAATGTCAAATCATTTTTAGTTGGATTGCTTGTGATCACCCTCATTGATAAGGCTTTTGACTGCAGAATGGTTAAAAAGTAACTTTTTAACACCATTCATTTTACATGCTTTATGCAAAATGAGGCGAGGGAATGGGGTTGAAATGATTCCAACAGCGAGGTTTTTGTATTGTAGTATATATATATGCTGTGATTTTTACAGACAAGCAATAAAAATCTTAAAAAAGATTTTCATTTGTATTTTTTTAAGTTGATTGAAAATTTTAGAAGCAATTGGAAAAAATTCAAAAATCATTTTTGTGTGTTGGGCTACGATGTTACATTTGGCATTTATAGAAGTGTGGTTATCATACCCCCTAGGGGAGAGTTATAAGGGAACACAAGAAGGGACAGGGCTTTCATTCAGAACAAGAATGTCTTTTAAGGGGGATATTGTATTAAAGATGAGCAGTCTTATGATCTGGGAGGAGATTCAAACAGACATGTTGGGACTGGAAGAGAGTTACCAGTGTTGTTGCCAGCACTGTACATGCACAATTAATCTAACATTTACAGGTATAGCGTTTCCTGCTCAAGTAGCCCTTCAGAATTTGGAATGGGTGGTGGTCACACGTGGCCAGGTTGGAGAAAAAAAGCCTTTGCAGACTGTGAAGAACAGCAGAGGTTTGCCATGAAGCAGAAGGGAGATGGTCAACGGCTTTCCTTGTTGCTTTTCACTGACTGACAAATACCACAGCTAATCAGCATAATACTGAACTGTTATGTAGGCCTTTTCAAGCCCATAATCAGTAGTGTTGATCAGAGAATTTCACCAAAGCGAATTTGCTGTGTTCACTTTCGCCCTTGTTTGTCAAATTATTTACTGATAATTTGGCTGTTTTAGGAGATTTTTTTTTATACCCCATAATTCTTTGCGAGGTAAGTGTGATGTCCTCCGCAGCTGTAACAGCCAACATTGATGGCACCGCCCACGGTGGTATATAATAATGATCATGTGTATTATAGACTCTGTGAGACAAGTTATCTGTACTTGTAGCCAAATGTGCTGGTCGACCTTCGAGTTCCACGTCAGCATAAGAGAAGGAGCTGTGTGCCCTATGCATAATTGTAGCCACGTGGCACATTGAGAGTGAACTCACAGCACAGCAAACTCATTAATGTTTGCTTCTTCTTCTTCTTTCGGCTGCTCCCGTTAGGGATTGCCACAGCGGATCATCTCCTTCCATATCTTTCTGTCCTCTCTCACCACATCCATAAACCTTCGCTTAGGCCTTCCTCTTTTCCTCTTCCCTGGCAGCTCTATCTTTGGCATCCTTCTCCCAATATACCCAGCATCTCTCCTCTGCACATGTCCAAACCAATGCAGTCTCGCCCCTCTGACTTTGTCTCCCAACCGTCCAACTTGAGCTGACCCTCTAATGTATTCATTTCCAATCCTATCCATCCTCATCACACCCAGTGCAAATCTTAGCATCTTTAACTCTGCTACCTCCAGCTCTGTCTCCTGCTTTCTGGTCAGTGCCACCATCTCTAACCCATATAACATAGCTGGTCTCACTACCCATCCTGTAGACCTTCCCTTTCACTCTTGCTGATACCCGTCTGTCACAAATTACTCCTGACACTCTTCTTCACCCATTCCACCCTGCCTGCACTCTCTTTTTCACCTCTCTTCCACAATCCCCATTACTCTGTACTGTTGATCCCAAGTATTTAAACTCATCCACCTTCGCCAGCTCTACTCCCTGCATCCTCACCATTCCACTGACCTCCCTCTCATTTACACACATGTATTCTGTTTTGTTCCTACTGACCTTCATTCCTCTCCTCTCTAGAGCATATCTCCACCTCTCCAGGGTCTCCTCAACCTGCTCCCTACTATCGCTACAGATCACAATGTCATCTGTCAACATCATAGTCCATGGGGACTCCTGTCTCAGAGCCGATCCCCGATGTAATCCCACCTCTAACTTGAATGCATCCGTCACTCCTACCACAGACCTCACCACTGTTACACTTCTCTCGTACATATCCTGTACAACTCATACATACTTCTCTGCCACTCCCGACTTCCTCATACAATATCACAACTCCTCTCGAGGCACCCTGTCATATGCTTTCTCATGATCCACAAAGACACAATGTAACTCCTTCTGGCCTTCTCTAACCTTCTCTATCAACATCCTCAGAGCAAACATTGCATCTGTGGTGCTCTTACTTGGCATGAAACCATACTGCTGCTCACTAATCATCACCTCACTTCTTAACCTAGCTTCCACTACTCTTTCCCATAACTTCATGCTGTGGCTCATCAATTTTATTCCCCTGTAGTTACTGCAGTCCTGCACATCCCACTTATTCTTAAATATCGGCACCAGTACACTTCTTCTCCACTCCTCAGGCATCCTGTCACTTTCCAAGATTCCATTAAACAATCTGGTTAAAAACTCCACTGCTATCTCTCCTAAACACCGCCATGCTTCCATAGGTATGTCATCTGGACCAACGGCCTTTCCATTTTTCATCCTCTTCATAGCTGTCCTTATTTCCTCCTTGCTAATCTGTTGCACTTCCTGATTCACTATCTCCACATCATCCAACCTCTTCTCTCTCTCGTTCTCTTCATTCATCAACCTCTCAAAATACTCTTTCCATCTGCTCAACACACTCTCCTCGCTTGTGAGTACGTTTCCATCTTTATCATTTATCACCCTAACCTGCTGCACATCTTTCCCAGCTCGGTCCCTCTGTCTATCGGTTCAGGTCCTTTTCTCTCTCCTTAGTGTCCAACTTCTCATACAACTCATCATACGCCTTTTCTTTAGCCTTTGCCACCTCTCTCTTCACCTTGGGCCTTATCTCCTTGTACTCTTGTCTACTTTCTGCATCTCTCTGACTATCCCACTTCTTCTTTGCCATCCTCTCCCTCTGTATGCTCTCCTGTATTCCATCATTCCACCACCATGTTTCCTTTTCCTCCTTCCTCTTTTCAGATGTCACACCAAGCACCCTTCTTGCTGTCACCCTTACTACATCTGCTGTAGTTTCCCAGCTGTCTGGTAACTCTTCACTGCCAGCCAGTGCCTGTCTCATCTCCTCCCTAAACTCAACCTTGCAGTCTTCCTTTTTCAACTTCCACCATTTGATCCTTGGCTCTGCCCTCACTCTCTTCCTCTTCTTGATCTCCAACGTCATCCAACAGACCACCATCCTATGCTGCTTAACTACACTTTCCACTGCCACCACTTTGCAGTCTTCAATCTCCTTCAGATCAACTCTTCTGCATAGGATGTAATCTACCTGTGTGCATCTTCCTCCACTCTTGTACGTAACCCTATGTTCCTCCCACTTCTTAAAATATATATTCACCACAGCCATGTCCATCCTTTTGGCAAAATCCACTATCCTCTGACCTTCTTCATTCCTCTCCTTGACACCATACCTACCCATCACCTCCTAGTCTCCACTGTTCCCTTCACCAACATGCCCATTGAAATCCAATCACCACTTTCTGTCCCTTGGGTACACTGTTCATCACTTCATCCAACTCACTCCAAAAATCTCCTTTATCACCCATTGCACACCCAATTTGTGGTGCATATGCACTAACAACATTCATCATCACACCTCCAATTTCCAGCTTCATAATCATTACTCTGCCTGACACTCTTTTCACCTCTAAAACACTCTTGACATACTGTTCCTTCAGAGTAACTCCTACCCCATTTCTCCTCCCATCCACACCATGGTAGAACAATTTGAATCCACCCCACCTCCAATCCACCTGGCCTTACTCCCCTTCCATTTAGTCTCTTGCATGCACAATATATCAACATTCCTTCTCTCCATCATATCTGCTAACTCTCTCCCCTTACCAGTCATACTGCCAACATTCAAAGTTCCTACCCTCAGTTCCACTCTCTTTACTTTCCACCTCTCCTCCTGCCTCCGGACACATCTCCCCCCTCTTCTTCTCCTTCTTCTTCTTCATTAATGTTTGCTCATCACTAATAATCAGTATGTGCTGTACTCTGAACTTCATGAAAAATTGCACAGGTGAGTTTTACTCACAACACCATCCCTGTTCAGTTTTCTGGCAAACACCTGGACTTTTTTTTTTACTCTGTATGTAAAGCGACCTTGTGCTTGTGAAGAGTGCTCAATAAATGTAACCTATTATTATTATTATTATTACTACCGAAAAACACTGCAGGAATGTTCTGTGGAAAGGTAGAAGTTGAACAATTTTGCATATTTGATTGACCAAAATGAAGCACTGCATTTCAACCAAATCATCCTAACCTTTAAACAAAGGGATGGTTGTGTAATGGAGATTTAGCAGCATAATTCATCCGGAGTTTTTAAAACATATCAGAAATTCTAGACACAGCAGTAAATCCACAATAGAATGCCTGTCTCAATAGAAATTGTGCACTGCGGAAGTGGCGAGCCAAATTGTTCACCTTAAGCAAGTGTTCTGGTATCATCTGAAGGACATGAAATCCAAATACATATAATCTACTTCAAGGCTGTGAGGGGCCAGAACCTGTGCCAGCAGCACTGAATGCAAAGGCAGAACACAGTCCTGAACAAGGGGGCATCTCCATCATAGGGCCCACTTACGCAGTCACAATTAGATAATAGAATTTTAGTATTTGAAAGCAATGCAAGTGAAATTTTGTGATACTCGATACCTGTTCAATTCCATAATCCCCTGTACCTCCAATATTCAAATAAACAATATTGTCCTTTTGTCTGTTATTGAACATAAACTATATATAAACTGTATATATACTGTATAGGGCGGCATGATGGCGCAGTGGTAGCGCTGCTGCCTCGCAGTTAGGAGCCCGGGTTCGCTTCCCGGGTCCTCCCTGCGTGGAGTTTGCATGTTCTCCCCGTGTCTGTGTGGGTTTCCTCCGGGCGCTCCGGTTTCCTCCCACAGTCCAAAGACATGCAGGTTAGGTGGATTGTCGATTCTAAATTGGCCCTAGTGTGTGCTTGGTGTGTGGGTGTGTTTGTGTGTGTCCTGCAGTGGGTTGGCACCCTGCCCAGGATTGGTTCCCTGCCTTGTGCCCTGTGTTGGCTGGGATTGGCTCTAGCAGACCCCCGTGACCCTGTGTTTGGATTCAGCGGGTTGGAAAATGGATGGATGGATGGATATATACTGTGTATATATATATATATATATATATATATATATATATATATATATATATATATATATATATATATATATATATATATATATATTGAATAAAAGAGATGAATACAATGCATGTCTTGAATGTAAATGTGTAATAGACATGGGGATTCCCAGAGTGTAATGACAGATTTGAGGTTGTTCTAATTCTGGGGACAGTGTTTATAAAGAATGATATCATCATGCACTGCCTGGTATGTCTTGCCGTGCACACTTTCTACATTTATTCTCTTGATATTTTCTCCCCAAATTTTGCATTAGTGAATTCTAAGATAATTCAGGATATTTTCATTTAAACCAACTCTTTAAAGATGTTTTTAACAACATGTCTTTAAAATCTGTTTTGTCAGAGAATCACTTTGTTAGCTTTGTAACATTTGCTATTGTAAGATTTATATTTGCATCATTAGCTGGTTAAAATACTCACTTACGAGGAATATTTAACAGATGATTCAGGTTAATTCAAATATCAGACTCCTGGTGCTTTAATTGCCCAAATCTGTCTTTCTTTTTTACATTTGTTCAAACTTTAAGGTTACCTGTATGAAATCAACATGAATCCAATTGTTTTAGAACTCCTGTAAAATAGCCTTTGCTATGCTGTTTTCAAAGTATCTTACATACTTAAGTGATCAGACTTTGATTTATGGATTAACCTGTGTGCAAATCCAGAATTAGAACATGAACTGGACTGACATTAACCATAGTCATTTGATCTTAAACTATCAAATATATGACATATGTGCTTTTACTACATTGGTCAAATTTTAAGAGTTTTACTCATGAACATCAGTTTGTCTTCAAAACTCAAATGACAAAAACTTAGTGACAGTGTCCTGTCTGTCTCCTGCCTTGCTTTGGGTGCTGCTAGAATTAGCTACAACCCTGAATATGATTAACTGAGTTTAAAGATTAATTAATGTTATGATTAATTTAGATTTACCAATCCACCTAATCCTAATGAGTTTATGAAGTGAATGGAAAGTACCTGGAGTAAAACCCGCAAGCCCTGTGACTGAAAGTCACTTCCCTGGGACCATGGGTCAGCAGAGCTAATCTCTGAGCCACTCATAATTTTTTTTTCTGTTCCTTTTAATTAGCGCCAGTGGTACTCTGTGTACAGAAATGTGATGATGAGAAAAATTTCATTTGCAGAACGTGTCCCTTTGTTTGTCCATATTGTCTTTCCTGGCCTGGGAGGCGGGTAATCTGTAGAGTTTTCTAGTGCTGAGGCAGCTGGATCAGGCCTCACAATGATATGTGGTCTGGCAAGAGTGACAGCGGTGCATGTAAACAAAGCCTCATGTTCGAGAGGAGTCGATGACAAAAGCAGAAAAAGAGAAAGAAAGAAACAGCATAGTGCATTCCAGTAAAGCTGTCAGACCGCTGGTGAGCGCACACAAAGCTGCTGCCGCTGGGCACTGACTCTTTGCACAAATTGCTTTCAAGATGCCTCTACCGAGACGCAGGTCTTCTTTCTTTGGACAACAGGTCCAGCCACCCCAGGCAGAGCGCCCCTCAATGGGAAATCGAAGGGTCAGTGTCGGCTCTAGCAGTGGGATTTCAGCCCGGGCTCCAGGGGTCTATGTGGGCATTGTTCCCACCAGTGGGGCTGATGGCCTGACCACTCGAGTGTCCCGCCGTGCCCTATGCATTAACAGCGTATACCTGCTGGGTCTGCGGAGCTCAACGACGGCCAATGTCTCCCAAGGGATGGAGAGAAGCCATAGCCCCGCTTTTGAAAGCCTCAATGGCTGCCTACTGGAGTACATGGAAAAAGTACACGCACTTGAGCAAGTGAATCGAGAGCTGGAAGATGAGATCCGAGTCTACCTGGATAAGAAGGCGTCTAATGCGGGTAGTTGGGGAACGCTGAGACAAGACTGGGAGGACATCTACAGACAAGTAAGTATCTGAATTGTGTGCTGGATAATGTGTGTCACATTGAAAGGAAGCCTAGAGGTGTCAGAGCAGAGGACAAGAAAGATGGCACATCATAAAAAAATCTGAGGCCCAGTCTCCCAATGTAATCCATAGACATGCAGGTGACTCTAGATGTTAATGTGTCTGTCACTGGCTAGAAATCACTCAGGGTCCAGGACCTTAACATTTCACATCCACACACAGAAAGGCTGACAGCAAACCCTCCTAGTCAATACGCAGTAGCTCATCCAGATGACCTGCCACTCACGTGAGTAAACAGGCCACTGACTGCAACAGGAAGGGTATCACATTGCATATCAGCAGGCTCTCTCAGCCTTGTTGCCCCATCCCCTGACTGACAAGAAAGGAGCTGCTCAGGGTCTCACCCCTCTCTGCTTCAAACAAAGAGGGTGGCATTGAAGCCTGGCCTCCAACTCTAAACCAGAAGCTGATCCAGTTGAGCTAGAGGGGAATTTCTTTTTTTTGAGTGAACAAGTAGGCTTATGATGTCTACTGAAACTGGGTGGGTACCAAGAAACAGCGACAGACCTCTCTGCCCTACACTATTCTAAAAGATGCAGAAGTGTGCTTGTTTCACTGTGAATGTCAAACCATGTATGGCTAGAAGGGCTGAGATACATTTGTCCTTGTTTAGTACAGATGTGACATCACAGCCGGTGTGTTAAATCATGCCGACTGAGGCAAGGCACATTTATGTAACCCCAATAATCTTATTAGGCATGAGTTGATACACACAGCCTTCACAACAGAATATTGCCACAAAATAGTACACTCTTGCAATAACAGACAAATTTAAGCTCAGTGTTATGCTCACTCCTGGAAAAACGAGCCAAAGATGTTGAATCTCTTCAACAAGAAAAAGTGTTATCACATGTAACAGAAGCATGTTAATACCAAAACATTAATATAAATACAGTAGGAAAGTTATGTCCACTGTGTCCACTGCTGTACTGATGAACATTTAGTACACGTTGTTCATGTGACATGTTTTGAAAAAGTCACCAACACACAGCCCGATACTGTAATTGGGACAGTAGAAACAGGTTTCTTTGTCACAGTCCTTGTATTATTTTTTCTTTACCTTGCACATGAGAAGGTAAAATGTCAGTGCCTAATCCACAATATGGATGCTCCCATTTGTGTTATTGCAGGCTACCACAGCACAAAACTTAGTGACTTCCATATTTCTACCAATATGAACACTGACAGTTGCTTCATTATGATGAGTGCTTAAGGGGTTGAGGTCTTTCTCGTCATTTCACTTGATAACAATCATTTTGCCCTTTTGTCACACAGATACTACATCTCGCTGACGTGTTACGCAACTGAAGTCATCAGGCGTATCATGGCGGTCCGATCGTACAATAACGTATGCATCAGTTTCATTATCCATGTGCATGGCTGGATTAAGGTGGGTGCTATTGATGCTGCAGCATTAGGCCCATTCCTGAAATAGGCCCAGATGAAAACAGACGAGAATTTTCCGGAAGCTGAACAGTTTTCCTTTGCTATATTAACTTCAAAATAATTCTTAGAATGAAATTTGGAGTCCAACTTTCGGACGCCTAGACACAGCATTACTTATTATACAGTTACTATTGTACTTTGCGCTGTGACGTAACTATAACGTTGTTGTGTTTATTGTTAACCGAAGATTTCAAGTTAATGCTATCAATTTTACGTTAAACAGTTTACTTAGTAATTTAGCTGCATTTTTTGCAATATCTTGGGGATTCTTGCCACTTTATTATTGTTCGGTAAGTGCCACGTAGTAAATTTTTCACCTTGAAAGTTAGTTGTTCAGTAAAAATCGATGGCTATTTAAATGATTATCTGTAAAGGTAACACTAAAAGCCGGCCCAAGAGCCCGGCATGGATGTTTAGAATTTTTAAAATCCTCATCAGGATTCTGGCCTATTATGAAATTTAAATCGTGGACAAATTTTTACCCTCAAGAGCCTGAACTGAGTCACTTTGACCCAATGTCTCTGCAAATTCATTTTTTCTTACTCTGTTTCGTAAGAGAATTGCGAAATTTTGTGTATTTCATTGTTAGGTTTTCTGCATTAAGTGCATTTTTCAGACAATTGCTATTGAATGTTGATGTTACATAGTTTGATGTTAATCTCGAGTTGTTACGATACTACGTCGTTGTTATTATTATTCATATTGGGATTAATAAAGTATCTATCTATCTATCTATCTATCTATCTATCTATCTATCTATCTATCTATCTATCTATCTATCTATCTATCTATCTATCTATCTATCTATTCAATAAAGGCTGGCTGGTTGTGTCGCAAGCAATTAAGGCTCCTTGGTCAGTCTGAGTGCGCATGTACGGTGAGTGTCGAATGCACATGCATCCATGCCAAGAAAATATAGACCGTTTTTGCACTGCAGCATCAGGCCCAATTTTGTCTTAATCCGGCCCAGTCCATGTGCACTGCTGATGCCCAATTCACATTGTCATCACTATCACTTGATTCAACTAGTGACTTAGCTATAATTCCTTCTAAAACTGGATTTACAGCTTCTCGTTTACATGCTATTGTGTGTTTTGGTTGAAGGCTCCACCCCACTTATAAATATTGATGAGTTAACATGAACTGGCAAAATGCATACAAATAGTCATGATTTTTGTTGCAGCATGATGTTGTTTACCAACTAGATGGCAACAAAATATTGTCCCGAGTGCTATTTGGGCTTAACACCTTACATGGGATTATAACAGTTTAACCCAAGAGACACTCCGGCTTAACCATTTCTACATCTAAATCAGAGACTGAGACAGACTCGGTGTTAACACCAAGGAGGCTAATAAATTAATAACCGTGTTTATTGAGTTTTGTGATTGTGAAATTGAATACAAAACCATATTCTCTAAACACCTTGGCAGTCTAAAAACTCTGTCCTATAAATTAAACGGCACCTGCACTTTTTAACTAAACACACACGGTTCAGACTAAGAGACATTTAACAGACATTTCGCCTGTGATTGATACCACTGTAACATTCCAGTAGCTAACATAATTTTACAAAATACTGTATACTAAGAGAGTCAAAGTTTACCAAAATTAGGGGTTGAACACTCATTATATTTGAATATGTTTGAATGAAAGCTAAAAGTTCTAAGTGGTACTCCATGTACTTTTGTATGTTATGTGTGTTTGTATGCTTCATTATTAATAATATTTAGTTTTTTTGCTCATAGTGCCTCTGCACTGACAGTAAATAAAAAATGGGATTTTATGTGCGTTAAAAGTGACATTATCAAAGAGGAAAGTGGAACTGGGACACTTCATCTGCCTGTAATGCATATATGAAGCCCATACGAAATGCTTGTGATGCGTTAAACATGTTAAACAAATACGTTACTTTAGTTCCCACACCCTGCTCCCTCCTCTTCCAGCCCTCTGCTCCACTATGCATTTTTCCTGTCCTTGGGTGCAAAACATGTGAAGTCAGTGTCCATTTCTATTTTATATATGTTGACACACAGTAAGTCTAGTCTCGTTTCACAAAAGGAATTACTGAATGAACTAAATGTTGCACTGTAATGATCTTTAAGTTTTCCCTCCTTATTATCCCTATATATATAAAATCCAACGTCCGTCTGTCTGTCTGTATGCCTGTGCACTTTTCACAAGAGAACTACTTAACAGATTTAGATCAGGTTTTTTTCTATTATTTGCTTGAACATTCCGGTTGATTTTGCAACTTCTGTCATTGCACTATGTATCATAATTTACTTGCAGTACTGACTTATTTGCGCGAATCAGAGACACATGCAGCAAACCGAGGGGATGGGGGCAGGGCCATCCTCACTCACGCGCCAGCCTCAGGGCATACCTTACCTCAGCTTAGCTAGCGAACGAGAGAACTACTGTACTTCATAGATTTAGATTGTTTTTTTTTTCTATAATTTGCTTGAACATTCCAGTTGATTTTGTGACTTCTCTCATCATGCTAAGAATCATAGTTCGCTTGCAGGAGAGATATATTCACACTAATCCGAGACAAACGCTGCAGGCCAAGGGGAAGGGGAAGCGTGACGTCAGGAGTGGGGAGCCGGGCAGGGACCTCCTCACTGTTCTGTTTCACTACTACGCGGGCAGAGCCACGGGGGACAGTTAGTATTCTTTATATGTCAAAAACCTTCAGTGACATCAAAATAAAAATTCTGTTATTAAATAAAAAAAATGCACAATAAAATTTTGAAACAAATTATTGGAAGCATTTTTTATAGGTAAAAAAATTCAGTGGAAAAATATAACACATGTAGCCTTAATACTTAGAAGTATTTTACATTTCACTTTTGCTTTAGGAATTAATGTATGTATCAAACCTCAAACACCTCCAAAAGACATATGTTGGTTGGATTAGCTTTTCTGACACTGAAAAAGTTGCTCTTTAAAACAGCACTTTTAATGCCATTATAATAATAAAAGGAAAATCAAACATATTGCAGTTCATATTATGTTTAATGAGAAAAGAAACCAGCGTTTGCTATGATGAATGCGGAAGGGTTTTACTATACAACAGCAAATCTCACGGATCTGAGGTTAAGAATGGAACAGGATCAGGAGTAAAATGATACTTTTGGGGTTTTGCAGAAGTGTTTAAAATCAGTTGTTAGCACACCCATTAACCAAAAACCAGAGCTGTGCCCTAAAAAAGTCTGTCCATTTTATAAATGACGATACCAATCAACAGTCAAAAATTGTAAAAACATCAATCATGGAAGTAATGTGCAAAACACAAGCAATATACAGAAGTAATGTAGCATAGTGTGTCTTGAGTAACATGATGCCAAAACTAGTGTAAGGTAAAATGATTCAAATAATATTTTTTTCGTACATATTCAAATTATATTTGAAGAGCAATCTTGGGTTTGACAGCCCTAATATAGACACAATACAATATGTGAAAAATCAGTAAATGAATATCAGTATCATGCGCTGACATGTAGCTTCAAAATGTGCGTGTGCCGCATTGAGTCTTGAATGCTCGCAGTGCAGCAAAGTGGTGCAAATTGCAGTTCTGAGAGATCAGAAACTATTAAAATGAAAATCCTTCGTAATTTTTAAGCACTTGTTAGGTATATAATTCTTCTAGTTTCTACTTATCTCTCTGTTTTTGAATTAATTTTCTGTAATGTTAAAAAAAATACTATTGTATGAAAATACCACCAAAGTGACACCTGGGGCCACTCAAATGCCAACCTGTGTGGCAGTGATATTTTCATAATGAAAACGAGAACTAGAACTAAAAATATTGTTTTTCGTTTTACAAGAACGATGTTTGACGATGGCGAGTTTTGCACAGATGTTTGTGGGTAGAAAGCGAGAAAGTAACATGTGGAAATACTTTAGTTACAGCGCAGATGATAATAAAAGAAAATGTAGCGTGCGAGAAGAAGAAAAGAGTCTGGGAGTTTCAGTGCAGGTCCAGCTAGATCAGTGCTTAGTGGAAGTCCAGCACTTCTCTGGCACCAGGACTGCACTTCATAGAGGGACATGTGGTTTTACCTGTCATCATGAAAAGTACAAAACAAACAAATTATGATAAACAAAAAATAAATTTGTCTACTAGTCTGTGCTATAAATTTGTTTTCTGTATGATGGCAATAATTTTGATAATTTTATAGTCAAAAATCGCTGAATTGCCGCATTTCCTGATCAAATATAAGGGAGAAACGCAAGGTGCAGCAGTGACAACATGACACGAGCCAAGCCAAGCCTCGGACTGCGCAATCCCTCACACACTGGGGTTGATGCATGGAATTGATGCGTGCCTATTGTTGCCAATATAATGTTTGCACACACGTTTATTATACACCCTGACTTTCCACAGTCTCGCTAATATCTGTAATGAATGTGTGTGACATATCTAGTCTTGCTGATTGGACATAAAACCGCATTGAAAAGGCACAGGGTGAGGCAGACAGTAGAGTGCTGCCCTGAAGGGGGCGCATGTGAGCCCAACAGGTGCTCGTTGCTGCTGATCTTCTACACAGAGGCGCCAATAAGTTAGCGATATAAGAAAGTCAAGTGCACTGCAGCGGTCCGTTTTTTTTTTTTTTTTTGTTCCGACTGACTGCCAAAATGGACGATTAAGACTTTTAAAACTAAAGGTAAATCCATCCATCCATCCATTTTCCAACCCGCTGAACCCGAACACAGGGTCCCGGGGGTCTGCTGGAGCCAATCCCAGCCAACACAGGGCACAAGGCAGGAACCAATCCTGGGCAGGGTGCACTAAAGGTAAATGCTGACTTTTACAAGAAAGTGAAAGAAATTTTCGTGGAGGATAGGTGCATGGACTTCATTTACAAATAAGGTAAGACCATAAACGGTTTTCAATTTTATAAAAAATGTGATCAGAGTAAGAAAAAAAATCCAATATTTTAAAATCTAAATTTTGATCTTAAATAGCATATTCTTTAGTTTTTCTTGTTATCCTTTTGTTGAACAGTCTGTTTTAAAATTGATTAAAGCATCAGATTTAAAAGCTTTTAAAAACAACTAAATATTTCAATTAAGGTCAAAATTTAAATCAGTTTTTTTGTACACCACTCTATACTTTCATTTGCATTGAAAGAGTAGGTATTGTGGAATTGCAACGGCAAATTTAGAACACATGGAAGGGTGAGGAGCAAATGCGCTCTTCTCTACTCTCTCTTGCCGCTATAAATGTAACATTCTTTCTTTCCTTACCTATGTGTGTGTGTAAAGAATGCTGACGGGATATGAAACATAACCAGTAGTCAATGTGCATGCTGCCAACTGAATAGTGAATAAGCTACTCTTTTGGGTTCATATATTTGTAAATCTGATTCTGAAGGAGTCAGTGCCTCACCAGCCATGAACCTCACCGCACATCACTGCTTCAGTACTGGCAGCAAAAATCGTCAACATACAGTCTGCTGGTGCCAGTGGCCGAGGACCGCATCTGTGCACCTGCATTACAGATGCTCGTCAAGCAAATATTTTCACTGTGTGGCTATCTGAGCAGTGGACGTCGCTGCAACATGAACACATCTCTCAAAATGCGTGCTTGTTTAAAGCTTAACAGCAACGTGCTTGCACAGATTGGTTTCTTGGGTTGTAACATTTGATCTTGCTGACTGTACTCATTAGGCCACTTAATCTGTTTGATCATTGATAGTGAAGCTGTGTTTAACGCCATTATGAACTGCGAGTTTATTTTGTTGACTGGAATGTAACTTGCATTGAAATATGTGTAGGCCAGCATTTGTGGTCTTGCAACAGAAAAAAAAACTAAAATTGTACTATTATTATGTAAAAAGTCAGAACTAAATAAAAAACAAAAATTTTAAACACAGAACTAAATAAAATAAAAATTGTTGACTCCACTGAAAACTACAACGAAATAAAAATAAAAATTAATTTTATAAAATAAAATAAAAGCTAAAACTACAATTAATATCAGAACTGAAATGTCACTGCTGTGTGGCACTGTGCTTGACACTCCTTCACTTCCCAGCATGCACAGCATCTGTGTGGAGTTTGCATGTTCTTCCCATATCCGTGTTTTGTTTTTTTTTCGTTTATTCCACTTTCCTCCAACATCCTGAAGAATGACTGGGAATTCTAAGTGGTATCGGTATGAGTGAATGTGGGTGCATTTCCTGCAGTGCACTAGTAGAGTGCACTCAGAAAGCAGGCCGATTAATTTTTTGTCATGATTTTTGACTAAACTTTGTCTTTACTTTTTGCCATATTTTTGGTAGGTGAGTGATGCCATTCTGCATAACTCACGCCTGATGCTTCAGATGGAAAATGTCCAGGCCAACGCAGAAGACTTCAAAGACAGGTCAGACTCACTTCCTTCATTAGCTGTCTGCTGTTGACATTATGCTAGTTATAAGCGAAAGTGAAAATATTTTGAGGTCAATAAAATTTGCTCTGAGCATATGAAATGGTCACAAAATACTGACAGTGGATATCTTAAGAAGCTCTGTCTCAGACTGAACATCTACTGCCTTCCACAAATGGCTTATTTCAAGCTTTTTGGTAAATTAAATTTCTTGTGTACGTGAAACTGATTGTTACTTGTAGCTGTTCCGTACAAATCGGGTGGCTGCAGAAGTCACCCCAGTCATGTGTGAGTGTTGATGTCCCATCCCTGAAATTTTACAACTTAGCCCTCTGATGGACCAAAGATGTACAGTCTAGAGTAGCTGTATGAGGGTGTGTGTATGAGTGAGCACACATGAGTGGGCCAGCATCCCATCCAGAGTCGATGTCTGCCTTGTGCCTCCCACAACCCTGAATTGGACAAGAAATCAACGGATGGCTGGACTCCCAGCCTTTTAAAAACCCACTAAGCCCTGCACTCAGTGCCATCGTGGTATGCAATGTCGCATGAGGGTTTCCAAAGTCTTCTGTCAGCTCTAAAGACAATGACAAATTGGCTGAAGTTCTGCAGGTTCTTTAAATAGCTGGCCAGTGACACCCAGACCACACACAAGCTGATTTCATTTCCTTTTGCAGGAAAAAAGTGATATCTAACTATGAAGTAATTGTAGATCTGTGGTAATGCAGCCCCATGCCCTTCTTTATCACTGCCTTTCTTCAGATACAGAGTTCCATTTTCTAATCCAAACCCACTGCAGCCCTTTTCCCAGTTGTAGAAGCAATAACAAGAGTTGTTAACCTTTGCTTTGGTGATGAATGGCTGCTGATGATAAATTCCTTTGCAGACTTTAAGCAATTTCCAACAATCACAGTCGTGTCTGTTTAATAAATGTGTTCCCCCTCACACAGGGACACTTCTGTATTCTGCAAACTCCCACTGCTGTTGTTATCTTCCCTAAAACGCAATGGCTATAATGGTGCTGAGCGCCTCATCTAATGACAGACGTGACAGAAATATGGATTCTCATGTCAAAGAGTGTCACATCGCAAGCATTAGCGCAGTCACCGCTTAAGAGGCGATTTCATTAATGCGCTGCTTCTCTCTCTAGATATGAAAACGAACAGCCTTTCCGCAAGGCAGTAGAAGATGAAATTAACTGCTTGTATAAAGTGATTGACGACGCTAATTTGACTAAAATGGATCTGGAAAGTCAGATAGACAACCTGAGGGAGGAACTTAGTGTGCTGGCCAAAGGCCATGAAGAGGTAAGTGCAGAGGCATAATGGTGTGGAGCCTGGGGAAAGGGAATTGGTCAAATGATGGAACAGAATTCAAAAAAGAAAGAAAATTCCATTCTTGGCTCCTGTCTCTGGGTAGTCCTCATAGGGGATCCTTTAAATCTCTCCAAGGTCTGTTAAAGCTCCCAGATCTCCCTTATACTCAAGACCCAAATGATAGATGTCCGGTCAAGTTTCTAAGGTGGCAGCCACCCTTGAACCCTGTTTTCTCAGCTTTAATTTCATCCAACATCCCCAGTAACCAGGCCACCTGTCCTGTCTCAAAGACCTAGCTGACACCCAGAAATACATTGCATTACTTACTGCCCGTTAGTATGTCCAGACATCTGTTGCTTCCACTTTACAGCCTTCTCTTCTAAACTTCTGGGTTTGGCACTGTGACATCCAGCCTGAATTATTTGATGATCGCGCTTTCTCTCAGTTCATATGTCCACATTCAGGTGGCTAGTTGGTAAATCACCATTACAGCTCTAGAGAAAGTCCAAAGGAGAGCGACTGGGCTGGTTATGGTGCTACGAGCCCAGTGGCTATGAGAAGAGACTCATAAGACTCAAAAGAAGTTTTAGCAAAAGGAGATTAAGAACTGACATGACAGAAGTGTTTAAAATTACAAAGGTAAAACGTACAGTGGATCTCAGCTGTTACTTTAAATACATTCTGCAACAAGAACACGGACGCAGTTGCAAACTTCTTCAGGGCAGATTTTGTACACATGTTATAAAGTTTTTCTTCACGCAAAGAACCATAGACACGTGGAATAAATTGCCAAGTAATGTGGTGGAGAGTTGAAATTTGGAGACTTTCATATGTCAATTTGATGTTATTTTTGTTAATCAAGGAGAATAAGATGGAGTCGGTTCTTGTCACAATTGCTCTAATGTTCTAGGGAAGAGGTAAGAAACAGATTAGGAGGCTAAGAGGGCATAAATTTATGAAGAAAGATAAAAGAATGATTGACTGCTCAGGCAGAAACCAGAAAAGGCACAAACAAGAAACCCCAGAACGAAAATGAGAGATGGAAATTTGACTGTTAAGAAGAAAACATCCAAACATCAAACTTAATACAAAACAAACAATTCCATTCTGAAGATTTGAATGGCACAAACTGCAAAATTAGTCATGTTTGCCCACTTCTATGTGCTTGATCAACCTTCTCCATACAGCTTCGTCCTGCATCTTTTTTTCCTTTAATCTTTCTACTTTATCAATCCTCGTCCACATTGGCCTAATTTTCTAATTTCTGTACTTTCATTCCCATCACTCTTTTGCCCACAGTCTCTCCACTCCCCATGTCCATGCCAATTCTATTTACTTGCCTGTACTTTCTTAGATCTCTCCCACTTTTGCTTTACCTCTGATTGTCTCATTTCTTACTCTGTCCATTTTTTGTAATTCTACACAGCCATATCAACTTTCTCATTTCTGCCACATCTAACTTTTTCTCCTGCATTCCCTTTACTGCCCATGTCTCAGTTCTATACATCATTGCAGGTTTTACCTTTAACCTTCATCTTAATTCTTTGACCACACAATACTTCTGATACCTTGTTCCAATTGTTCCATCCACATTGCACTCTAATAGTTACCTAATTATCCATCTTGGACTAACACTGATCCTAGATATTTAAATGCATCCACTCTTTTCAGTAGCTTTCCCTGCAGGCTAACATCTAAATCCTGCTCATCATTATACCTCATATATTCTGTCTTCTTCCTATTTATCTTCAATCCTCTGTCTTTCAAAGCCCTTCTCCATTCTTCCAACTTCCTCTTCACTTCTTCTTTTCTGCTACACACCACAATGTCATCAGCAAAAAGCATGCACCAGCGGGACTGAAGTTTGACTCAACACATCCATAACCAGATCAAAGAGAAAGTGTAAAGTATCACTTTGAAAAATTAAGAATTGCACAAGTAAGCTAGCGAGCTAGCATCTTTTTACATCAGTGGGAAATGACATAACAATGGAAAGTCATTGTTACCTTGAAAGGGCAATGGCCATAGTAACCATAAACAAGATGGCCACACCTATTAAATGGTGTCTCATAATAAGTAAGTAAATCAAAACAACAAGAGGTTTATCACAGTTTTTCTCATTGATGAACATCTTTCCCCTCTTGCCCTTTCATCTCCTTAGATGACTATTACTTTAAAGGTGCTGGGATCAAGTAGACAATACGCGCCTGCATTTATGGACCAAATTTAGCAGAATGATTCTCCTTGTCATACTGCTTCAAGACGGAAGCCAAAAAGCCCTTTGTAGATGTATTGTCCTTGATATAACTGTAGTCCCACCACCACCATGCTATTAGCTATCAAGATAAGTAGCAGGGGCTGATCCACTTTTTTTTATAAACCTTCTTATGTTCTTACACTTCTTGATATTACCACAGTGTCCAGATCCACACTTAAACGTCCACTTCATTCTGACCTCTCTTGACATTCAACATTATCTCATAGTCGTTGTGATGATCATGATAGTAGTAAGACTTGCCCATCACCAGCAACAGTTTTTTGACCCTCTAACCAAATTTACAGGTGCTCCAATGCAAGTTGAAAGATATAATAATTTCAATGTGATTGCATCGCTACATTTTGAAAATTATTTTATACTAGTTATTGTTGTTATTATTATCATTACTTACAGTATATACACACCTTATCTGTGAATGCAGTACTATGATCGAAGGAGAATTTTCATCTTATAATTGTTTTTCTTAAAAATAAACTGACCTTACCAAGAATAGGGAAATTGGCATTGACCATTGAAGCCAGTCTTGAGGTTGTATTTACTGGGTGGGCTATGAAACCTGGTCAGAAGTTTGATGTTGATATAGCAACTGAGGGGATAATCAGTTTGTCTTTCATGCACATTTCTTTACTTTCAGGATGTGAAACTGCTTTATAATCAGCTCGCTGGAAGTCAGCTGGATGAACAAGATGCTCCAATTGAGACAAGCCTTGACCATATCCTTGAATATATCCGAAGCCACTGGGAAAAGGTGGTGGAGCAAAACCGAGCTGAGACTGATGCATACCTGGAACTCAAGGTGAGGAATTACGGTAGTTGAAGAATATGCTGACTCAGGATGCGACAGTAAGGCCTTTTCTAATGAAAGAGGACCAGGAGATAAGACATAGTAAAAATTGTGCCAAACTGATATGTCATCCAACCCATTTCACTAACCCAAAAATCTTGACGCAGAATTTTCACACTAAAGATTCACACACCAACACAGAGTTATCCTTAATCTCAAAAATTCATGTGTCAGTTTTTATATGATTGTTTTCATGACATCACACATCATATACTCCCAGACCATTAGGGGTAAGATCTCCATAGGTATTGCCAGTTCTAAAATGACGTCACGCACATCAAAACAAAAACGGTGTTGCAGAATAGCATTAAAACTATTAAACTCCTTTAGAGTTCAAATCATATGTTTAATGTGTGGTGTAATGGTTAAGGCTTTGGACTTCAAACCCTGAGGTTGTGGGTTCAAATTCTGCGACTGACACTGTGTGACTATGAGCAACACATTTGACCTGCCTGTGCTTCAATTGGAAAAGCAAATGTAACCAATTGTATCATAAATGTTGTTGGTTGCCTTGGATAAAGGCGTCAGCCAAATATATAAATATTTAGAACATCTTCAAGTAAAAAAACATGCCAGATTTAAATTGAGCTACAAAAAACAAAATAGAAATGTACATTTCCAAAAACAACAAAAAATTAAAGAATGGTCAAAATTAAATTAAAAGAGAAAGCTTTGTAATCTGCACTGAAGTCTTATTACTACCCTGCACTGAAGAAGAGAAGCTAAAGCTTTCAGCATACATACAGACCTTTCACTTGAACTCAGCAGCTGGCCCCATCAGCACTAGATCGAATTTTGAGCCCAGGAGGAGACCCTAAACTGAAGTAGATGTGGTCTTACCATGCTACCATTACGACAAAGACCTGTTAACCTTTGTAACAATAGTGCCTTCTTGCGCCCATCCCGGCTCAGACTCACACAGAGGCACATATAAAAACCAAAATAAAGATTTATTTTTCTTCACCTGTGAGGCATGTCTTCCCACTGAACCCCACAGGTAATACACAGTCCCAAACAAGCACTGACCACAACCAAAACACTGCCTTCTGGCACCACCACTCCTCCCTTGAAGCTTCGTCCTCGCCTCCCGACTTTGGCCACTGAGCGGTGGTGGCTGGCCCCTTTTATAGCCAACCTGGAAGTGTTCCAGGTGCTTGACCACCTGGTCCCAATTGTACTTCCAGGTGAGGCTGAAGATTTGTCCAGCTGGGCTGTAAAATCCAGGCAGCACCCCCTAGCAGCCACCCCAGTTCCCAACCAGGCTGTGGACGACTCCATCTCCCAGGGGAGGTTGGGGAATCACCGTCAGCCAGGGAGGCTGCCACCAAGTGTCCTGAGGAAGGTATTGAGTTGCTCATGGTTGCTCCCCCAGAACATATGCAGCAGGGGCATCCCGGCCGGGCATGGGACCCGGCCGCCCGTCACACCTTCTAAGCTACATCTATAACCTGGCCAGTTTAGAATCCTGGTTAAAAATGAGTCCGACTCAAAATATTTGTTGATAGAATGATTAAACTACAGTTTGTGAGTGTACTCAAAGTCAAAGTCAAAGTGAACTTTATTGTTATCTCAACCATATACAAGTATACAGATAGATGAAATTGCGAAGCTCAGGGTCCACAGTGTAAAAAAATGAAGTGCAAATAATAAATTAAAAATAGAATTAAAATTAAAATTTAAAATCAAAAGACAAACAAGAGAAGACATTGTGCAAAGACAAGACAAAGAAGTAGCAGCAATATTGATGTGTAAGATATGTAATATAATAAATAAATAATAGATATAGATAGTACAGAAATGATCAGTATATGATAATAGTTGTTTAAGACATGTGTAAACAATGACAGGTCAGAATGTTTCACAGCAGAAGGATATCAAGAGTGTCAAAATACTTAAAAGTCAGTATGAGATTTTCAGTTCTTCTCTACATGCACACTCGTCTTTGCCGGAAAGTGGCTTGTATGAATAAAAGTTCTGTTTTTAGAGGTGGTTGAGGCCGTGTGGAAGGTCCCAGGGGGCAGCATGGTATTATAGGAGTCTAACAGCTTGGGGGTAAAAACTCTCCTACAGACTGGCAGATCTGGCTTTGATGCTGCAGTATCTTCTTTTGCATGGCAGAAGTGTGAAAAGTCCATGTGAGGGGTATAAGGGGTCCTGCACAATTCTGCAGGCCTTGCGGACACTGCGTTTGTAAAATATGTCCTGTAGCGAAGGGAGAGGCACCCCAATAATGTTCTCTGCTGTCTTCACTATCCTTTGCAGGCATTAGTGGTCAGATGTGTTGCAGTTGCCATACCAGACAGTGATGCAGCTGGTCAGAACACTCTCAATGGTGCCTCTGTAGAACATGGTGAGGATGGAAAGGGGAAGACTTGCTCGCTTCAGCCGCCTCAGGAAGTGTAGACCTCTAAATTTGATGGAATTTACAGATGGCATATCCTTATAGTTTATAATCTAGTCTTCATGAATGGAAGCTTCTGTATATCATGGCAAATTGGTTTTATTAGATGCAGTACACAATGCAAGATACTTAGGACACATGCTGAAGACAGCAGTAGCACTCATATATATTGTAACATTCACACAAACAACGATACAAACCATATTCACTGCCAGCTGTCAGCAAGCTGTTATGATTCTCAGCAAGTTTTTTACTTTTCCTGGATCAATACATTTTCCTGTGACACTGCATTTTTAAGTTTTACATCCTGATGTTTTTAGTTTAACTTTAATTGTGTTGCTTCATTTTGCTTTGATACTAGTTTTTTATCTTTCCTTTTTCATTCTATCACATTTTTCATGTATCGCTGACTTTTAGGGATCTGCTTGTCAGAATGCCTTGTCATTTGTTAGGGTTGCACTTCCTACAAGTCACAATGTGTGATGTCATTGGTGTAATGATAATTAGGCTGGTGCCACATGCAGGCCCGGGTTAAGGAGAGTGGGGGGACCCTGGGCTAACCCTAACCCTACACAAAATACTCTGAGTGCTGTGCACATCAAATTCAAGGTCTGAGTTATACGGAGTAAAGTAAATGACTACTACAGAGTCTTAACTTTAAAATGAATAGCAAACATCCGAAGAACAGAATGGGCTTACTCTCCAAAATTATGAGAGACAATGAATGCTGTATCAAAGCTTATATTTTTAATTAGCCATTGCTGCACAGATGACAAGTAACCAAGTAACCATCACAAGGTTTGAAAAGCCACCTTGTCCAGGGTTTGATCCTGCTTTGTGCTCTATTCTAGCTGCGATAGGCTCCAGCACCCCCCACAACCTTGTTCTGAACTAAGCGGGTTAGACAAAAACGGACTTATGGACTGTTCTGGGTTTCTTTGCAGCAAAGTCCTATTTCAGATTACTAGAATCCAGTTTCCAAACCAGATCACTCTCCACTGATATCAGAGTCAGATCACTCAGTCTTTCCTGTCCCGTTGTACATCTGAATCTATACTTCACTAGTCTGAGCCTGGAGAAAAATCGCTCACCATTTCCATTTGTGACAGGCAATGTCAGGTAAAGCCTGAAAGCAAAGTTATTTAGGAAGATGTCCTTTCTGTAAGACACTGTAAAATCTATGGAGTGGATTAGTGTTGGACAATCTGCTAACCACTGTGCCACAGTGCCTCAAACTATAAAAGATGCAGACAGAACAATAATCACAAACAAAATGCAAGAAATGGCCACATACTAGTAATAAGTAGAAAAGAAAAAAGATACACAAAAAGAAATCCTCTTTAATAAAATCCCTGTGTGCGTCCAGGTGTCCATGTGTGTGTGTCTTCTGGTGAAGTGCGCATGCGCGGGGCACAGTGCGATGCGCGATATTACTGTCAGAGAAAGTTACAGGCGTTTTACGGAAATACAAACCAGTATTACTGCGAGAGGAAATTAAAGGTACACAATACAGTGACACATATTACAGCCACATACAAGCCAGTATTACTGTCAGAGGAGATTAAAGACATATTACCGACGCGCACGCCTGTATTACCACCAGAGAAAATTAAAGGTATATTACCGACGTTCAAGCCAGCGGACGTACAAGACAGTATTACTGTCACAGAAAATTAAAGACACACAATACACGGCGGCAGCCCACGAAGAACGGTCAGCTCAGCAAGTAAACATCAACAAAAGAAAGGCTGAAAGAAAGAAAAATACGACCAACAAAAAGAATGAGGTCAAAGTCCCTTGCCATTTAATATAGACTGTTCCTACTAATGTTTATGCACTACTGTTCTAACGCCCATTATTGTAACGGGCTAAATGACTAGTATATTAGTAAAAAGACAAAGTTGGCTTCTCATTTAGTTTAAAAAGCTGAAATTTGTCAGGAGTGCACATCCTGGGCACTAGGTATCTGCTAAGAAAGGATATTTTGATATTTCAGTATCAAGGGTTAAGAACAACCTTTACAATAGAAAAAGTAAATATCCCAGAATTTAAAAAATCCTTTGACTGATTTAATTGAAGTTTAGTAATATCACAGAAAAAAAGAAAATTAGGGAACTTGTGTTTTTTTTATTAGTCGATGATCCGCTGTGGCAACCCCTAACTGGAGCAGCCGAAAGAAAAAGAAGAAGTGAGCCTCCAACACGTCACTCGCAAGCTACCGGTAGCTCACAACCCCTTTCCAAGTAGCTTGCCAAAGCGTTAATGAATCCTACATAAATTTGAAAACTTGATTAGTCAAATTAGGGTGGGTGATCTTTCCAAAAAATCAGATCATGATCCTTTTAACACAAAATCACGATCCACAATCTGAATTGCAATCTATCTTTTCAATGTGGCATACACCTAAGAGAATATCCAGACTCAAACTCATCAAGACCTAAGTAACACTTTATTTTAAATATCAAACAAAGTTGAATTCAATTGTTCTCTCGTTCGCTAGCTAAGCGGAGTTAAGGAACTCGCCCCAAAGCTGGCGAGTGAGTGAGGAAGGCGCCTACCCTCGGCACCATTGTGTGTTTCTCAGATTCGCCCAATAAATCGGTACCGCAAGCGAACTATGATACATAGCAAAATGAGAGAAGTCCCAAAATCAACTGGAACATTCAAGCAAATTATAGAAAAAAACCCGATCTAAATCCATTAAGTAGTTCTCTCGTGAAAAGCAGACAGACATTGGATTTTATATATTATATATTAGTAAACTTTCAAAATAATGTGCAGTTAAAGTCTCAACAGCATTCTCAGCTTAGTAGAGCCAGATAACAATAAGAATCTTCACCAGCAGCTCTGAAAATATCTGCTTTGTTTGGGTCTGCATACCTCTGTGAGTCTGACATGACATCATAAAATCAAAGTTCAGAAGAGTACCGACAGATGAACATTTAAATGACTCCATAAGAGTGAACCTATGTGGAGAGAAAAGTATCTGATGATGTGGCATCCTTCGTAGTATTTCCTGTTTGGTCAGCCTGTTCTTAATCCTCATAATGCAGTATATATAAAACATACAAATACAGATTGATGATTTAATGAGGTTCTTCTGACTTCAGTTTTTGATCCTATGTTGAGTTTAGTTTCAAAATCTCTCACATTTCTGGTTTTGACTCCCTTTAATTTATTTGGTAACAATTTTTTTTTCCTGGTCCTTTTTCCTTGCACTTGTGACCTCCCAATTTTTTTACACTTCTATCAGAACACACTAACAGTGTAGTAGTAATAATAATAATAATAATAATAATAAACAATAATTGTTAATTAATTATGATTTATCTACATTAACATACAGGTAAGACTTCAAAACTTTTCAGGACCTCACATGTGAAGTGGGTGATGGGGAGGCAAGGTGGCATGCCGATGTACCAACAGAATAACCTAAGATTTTATTCTGAATGATTACAAATGAATCAATCTGCCCACTGAGAGCTGAAATTGTTCAGTGATTAAAAAAACAGTAAGGTTTCACAATACCAAAACTTTCACAGGGGATCAACACTTTATAGTGAGAATATACCAAACAATGTTGACATTATTCAGTTTCTGTAGTTTCTGCCAAGGTTTTCAAAGCTAATGGAGACAAAAAATATTTCATTTTTAAGATAGAAACTTCTACCCAGGCTTTCTAAAAGAGTGGATGAAGCACAGTGCATATCACATTGGACTCCAAAGCCAGTAAATTGCTCATGGTGTGTATTTCTGAGCATTTGGCCCACATATTTTTAAGAGGGAGGCTAGCGATGACAATTTCATCTAAAAGTTTTTTTCTTCTTCTTCTTTCAGCTGCTCCCGTTAGGGGTTGCCACAGCAGATCATCTTCTTCCATATCTTTCTGTCCTCTGCATCTTGCTCTGTTACACCCATCACCTGCGTGTCCTCCCTCACCACATCCATAAACCTTCACTTAGGCATTCCTCTTTTTCTCTTCCCTGGCAGCTCTATCCTTAGCATCCTTCTCCCAATATACTCAGCATCTCTCCTCTGCACATGTCCAAACCAAAGCAATCTCGCCTCTCTGACTTTGTCTCCCAATCATCCAGCTTGAGCTGACCCTCTAAAGTACTCCTATCCATCCTTGTCACACCCAGTGCAAATCTTAGCACCTTTAACTCTGCCATCTCCAGCTGTGTCTCCTGCTTTCTGGTCAGTGCCATCGTCTCCAACCCATATAACATAGCTGGTCTCACTACCGTCCTGTAGACCTTCCCTTTCACTCTCGTTGATACCCGTCTGTAACAAATTACTCCTGACATTCTTCTCCACCCATTCCACCCTGCCCGCATTCTCTTTTTCACCTCTCTTCCACCATCCCCATTACTCTGTACTGTTGAGGCCAGTCTACCTTCGCCAACTCTACTCCCTGCATCCTCACCATTCCACTGACCTCCCTCTCATTTACACACATGTATTCTGTCTTGTTCCTACTGACCTTCATTCCTCTCCTCTCTAGAGCATATCTCCACCTCTCCAGGGTCTCCTCAACCTGCTCCCTACTATCGCTACAGATCACAATGTCATCAGTCAACATCATAGTCCACGGGGACTCCTGTCTAATCTCGTCTATCAACCTGTCCATCACCATAGCAAATAAGAAAGGGCTCAGAGCCGATTCCTAATGTAATCCCACCTCCACATTGAATGCATCAGTTGCTCCTACCGCAGACCTCATAACAGTCACACTTCCCTCGTACATATCCTGTACAACTCTTACGTACTTCTCTGCCACTCCCGACTTCTTCATACAATACCGCAGCTCCTCTCGAGGTACCCTGTCATATGCTTTCTCCAGGTCCACAAAGACGCAATGCAACTCCTTCTGGCCTTCTCTAAACTTCTCCATCAACATCCTCAGAGCAAACATTGCATCTGTGGTGCTCTTTCTTGGCAGGAAACCATACTGCTGCTCACCAATCATCATTCTAGCTTCCACTACTCTTTCCTATAACTTCATGCTGTGGCTCATCGATTTTATTCCCCTGTAGTTACTGCAGTCCTGCACATCCCCCTTATTCTTAAATATCGGCACCAGTATACTTCTTCTCCACTCCTCAGGCATCCTCTCACTTTCCAAGATTCCATTAAAAAATCTGGTTAAAAACTCCACTGCCATCTCTCATAAACACCTCCATGCTTCCATAGGTATGTCATCTGGACCAACGGCCTTTCCATTTTTCATCCTCTTCATAGCTGTCCTTACTTCCTCCTTGCTAATCCGTTGCACTTCCTGATTCACTATCTTCACATTATCAAACCTCTTCTCTCTCTCTCATTCTCTTCATTCATCAGCCTCTCAAAGTACTCTTTCCATCTGCTCAACACACTCTCCTCACTTGTGATTACGTTTCCATCTTTATCCTTTATTACCCTAACCTGCTGCACATCTTTCCCAGCTCGGTCCCTCTGTCTTTCGGTTCAGGTCCTTTTCTCCCTCCTTAGTGTCCAACCTCTCATACAACTCATCATACGCCTTTTCTTTAGCCTTCGCCACCTGTCTCTTCACCTTGGGCCTTATCTCCTTGTACTCTTGTCTACTTTCTGCATCTCTCTGACTATCCCACTTCTTCTTTCCCATCCTCTTCCTCTGTATACTCTCCTGTATTTCCTCGTTCCACCACCAGGTTTCCATTTCCTCCTTCCAGATGTCACGCCAAGCACCCTTCTTGCTGTCACCCTTACTACATCTGCTGTAGTTTCCCAGCTGTCTGGTAACTCTTCACTGCCACCCAGTGCCTGTCTCACCTCCTCCTTAAACTCAACCTTGCAGTCTTCCTTTTTCAACTTCCACCATTTGATCCTTGGCTCTGCCCTCACTCTCTTCCTCTTCTTGATCTCCAACGTCATCCTACAGACTACCATCCTATGCTGCATAACTACATTTTTCCCTGCCACCACTTGGCAGTCTTCAATCTCCTTCAGATCAAATCTTATATTATTGTTTAAAAAAATGAGAAGACGGGGCTTAAATGATTAATTTAATAGACTTGCAATAAAAGATCATTAACGATTCAACATTACCATTTGACAAAGATGTTATGTTTGATCAGTTATACAGAATGAATAGGATTGTGCAGCTGTTATCAAAAATCAAATCATATGTTTAGCAGCATTATTCTTGTAATGACATTCTATATATGACCCTGGTATCATTCCTCTTATACAGCAGATAACAATAATGCTAGTGATCCAGGCCACAGAGTTTTTGTATAGTCAACACTTTTATGTTTACTATGTGTCCAAAAACCAGAAGGGCTGTAAGATGTATAATATAAAATAAAAATCAAATAAGAAACTGGGATTCGCTCGCTCATCTGAAAGGATGAGCCTGGTCACATATATTCAAACTGATCAACCCTTCAATTGTAATAGCAGTAAACATGTTGTTCCCTCAGAGATCAGCATAGTGAAGACTGAGAGGCACATGCAGGCAGACCCTTATCATGGGGTCTTGTGCTGATCTCTTTCATTGGGGGCTTCTTGTTGAGAGATTTATGAACTGTGTTGTTCTAGACGATTATGCTTACTCATTACATCAATCTCTTAAATTGTACAGATTACAAACCAACTCTAACCATTCTGATCAACAGGCATACTGGTTTTCTTTATTTTTACTGTCAAACAAACTTACATTGATTCTATTGGTTTCCTAATTGAGAAAGAGAAAAGCGTAAACATATAAACCATCCATAAAAAATAAACGCACCATAAGGAAACTGAGCCAAGAGACTTGGCTGAGACACAGGGACATAGAAGGAAAATGGTTAAAGGCAAATTTCACACAAAAGTTGGAACACTTAAAACAGAGAATGACAGACCCATGGAATAAGTGAAGTTACCAACTAGTGTGGCAGAGAAGGTTTTTTTAAGGGCCTGACTTAATATCATTTTGGAGAAATTAGTCAAATAGGATTTTGGGCTGAATGGCATCTGTCCCTCAAAATTGTTCTAGTGCTCTGATACATCCCCTCCACAAACTGTGGTCTATTAGGCTAATAGTCCTGCTTTAGCTACTTTACTACAGTAGGCATGGAGATAAGACACACCTCAACATCAACGAGCAAATCAAGCTAAATGTCTGAGGTTTAAATAAATCCCCTCTAAAAATGTTCTATGAGGTAGTGACTTACTTTTTCCACAAGAAATTTGCATTTATATTTATTTAAATTATACAATGGACTACAAAATGTATATGTGGCATGATATTTGTCATATTATATCACTGATCTAAATAAAGATGAAATCTTAATGTGCCCACATATGTTAAAAAAGATCAAATATTTTATGGGGTGTATTTACTTTTTCACATGACAGTATATGTTACATAGAGCAAAATCTTTTTGTTTAAGATTTTCATTATCATTATGACTTCCATTCCATATTTATGTCACTATGGTGAAATCATGCGCTGTACTGCATACTCCCGTCATCCATGTGTAACAACATAGTAGCCATGATCCACAAAATGGCAACACCTCAATCAAAACAAACATTGCCAAAGAAAATGCAATAGTATTTCAACTATTTTATTAAATAATAATAATAATAATTCAGCATTATTATTTAAATTATTATTAACTATTTCATTAGACATGTAAAGAAAAAATAACTGCCAGAATTGGATTAAGCAATAATCAAAGACCCAAACAGGAAGATAAAAGGCATGAGATAATATGGAAACCCAGATTATAGAAATAGTTGCAGCCTTTCAACATTCAGTGTTATTTGCCTGGGTGTCTGTTCGGCTTATTTTTCATTATTAGCATAGAATTAAGGGAGCAAACTACATAAAAAAGGTGAATTAATGGGAAATCAATAAAAAGAAGTTATTTGCTTAAAACAATGGCAAAAATGTAAATAACTGTAAATTTCTCTCTATATATAAAAGAAAATCCTGGAATGGAAAGCAAATGGAAGGCTACGATACGTGATAATCTCGTAAGACATTTTAAAGACCCACGAGACCAAAGACACACCCTACTTACAATCTATCAAATAGGACAATAGGCAGCAAAACATTCAGTCTTGTGAAGGATCTGAGCACACACAGGGCTCTCAGCACATATAAAGCATAAGGACAGTACGTTATAAATTAAATGTCGACATCTAAACGAAGAAGAGAGCAGCGCGGAGAAAAGAGACTCAAATGCGTTGGACAGAAAAAAGAGCAAAAAAGAATAATCGAGGTGCAAATTCAGAAAATAAGGAAAGTAATTATCAGCCCGGAACAAGTGGAATTGAAAAAAAGCACGTCCAATCCGGCTCAGACTTAAAAGACAGTGATTAAAAGAAAGTAGAACTTCATAAAGACGTTTACAAACGTTGGCACTAAACACATGCAGAGCAGGTTAGAGACTATGAAACCAGTGAAATTAGAAAGGTTCAAAAAAAAAAAAACTGCGCTATACACATGTGGAGAAAGTTAAAGGATATGAAAGTAGGAAAATTAGAAAATATAAAAAAAGAAAGTAAAGATCGCAGTAGCGCAAACAAACAAACTACCTCATTTAACTATGCACCAGTCTAACTTTGGTTTTGCACAATAATTACTACACTATTGCATCTTAACACTTAATTCTACTTTATTCACATAATTGTACTTATTTATTATGTTCTACTATACTGTTATCTTTCGATCTATGACTTTTTGTTAATCTAACTGATATTCTTCTAACTTTGCACAGTTTTTGATAAGTGGATCAGGATGCATTTCACTGCGTGTTGTCCTGTATAACTATGCATGTGACAAATAAAGAGTCTTGAGAATTTCAAAAACAGAGTTTACCGCACATGCATTTATTAGTTACTTTGTTAGTGTATATATATTTATCTGTCTGCTTATTTAAAAACCTAAATTTACCCCAGGAGTCAAAAATGTTCTGTCTAGCCCTTGTACAAAAACCTAGACAAAAGCTGGGGTATCACCTTGGTAACTCCATGTACTTTTGGAACTGTGAGAGGAAAATAGCACGACTTTACAGACAGGAGTCCAATGCAGAACTCTACTTACATTTTTACTTTGTAAAAAAAATTATTAACTGCTGATGATGTAGATCGTTTTGTCTGTGCTGAAATTCCCAACAGAGAAACCTATCCTGACCTCATTAAAAAGATTCAGCATATTGGGACTCGCAAGATTACAAATATTGTTTTTACAGAAGTTCTGAAATAAAAGTGAAACTAATGAAATAGCAACAATTCAAAGAAAAAAAAAATCTTAAAAGTGTGTATCCGGAAAACCAAACACGGGGGTTGGCAAGCGAAGCGAGCAGGGGGCACTAGTCTTATAAAGGTCAATCTTACACATCTACTCTTTTCTTAATGAATAATAAAATAAGAAAAAGGACCATCTAATTAAACAATGAGATCATTAATAATGCAGACTTTAGACACCACTGCTTCAGAGCCATGAGCTGTCCACAATTTAAGGTCAATGTCACATTGTTAGCAGCTACTTAATTTCTTACTCACTTGCCTACTGGCCAACACACTTACTGACCTTTTGCTTCTTTCCTTGAACAGCAGCCAGAAAGTGTAAATGCTGAATTGAGCCAGGAAGAGGAAGAACTGGAGTCCTTAAAAACAGAGTGTAATGAAACTGGGTGCAAGATTCAGAGCCTCCAAGCAGAGACAGAGTCGATGAGAGCCCTGGTACACAATTTTTTTTATTCTCAAGCTCTACATCAGCTAGCATCATTGGTCATAATAGTAATGAATTATAAACTTGTTGAAAGTATGGTAGATACTTTAGCATGCACGTTTGTTGACTGGCTGTTATGAGGTATACTGCCTATAAATCTTGAAAAAATGTGCAGAAAAAAAGATACTAAAAATGTAACTGAAGGTATATTACTTGTTTTTCACTGACCTTTCTGAAAATCTACAATGAAACCTCATGTCATCTTTGAAATGGCACTAAAATGCCTGACATTACGAAGTGTTTAATCCATGACAGGAAACCTCCATTTTCCCCCAATCACATGAAGAGATGTGGGTCAGTCTTTATTTTATAAGTCTTCTACCATTTTCCCCTTTTGTGTTTCATTTGATTCTGGCATAGCCTTGAAAGTCAAGCCCCCTATCTCACAAAGCTATAGTTCTCTGTATGAAACATTTTCTAGCCTTTGGTCAGTCCTTGTTTGTATTATTCTCCAATATCTTCAATGCAGACTTCATTTTAAAGTAACCACTTACATAAATTGTGGTTCATATTTTTAAATACTCCAAAATATTGTTAATCGGCTTAGCCCAGGGGTAGGCAACGTCGGTCCTGGTGAGCCGCAGTGGCTACAGGTTTTCATTCCAACCCAATTGCTTAATTAGAAACCAATCATTGCCAATCTCAGACCTTATTTAATTTTATGGCTTGTTAGTCTGTGCAATGTAAGGCTCTTATATCGTAGATTTTTTTCCTTTCCAAAGATATCATCCAAATGATATGAAGCCTAAAACAGATCATTTTCAGTCTGTCACATTTTTCTATTAAGTGTTTTATTAAATCAAACAGTGCATGATGAACACACACAGATGTAATTGGAAAAAAGCTAGCTGGAGAACTGCTGGCTGCTTTGTTTTTTACATCTTATTGCTAACGAGCTGTATATACCCGGCGTTGCCCGGGGCAGAAGTAACCTAATCGGTCAAACACTTACATATATACCAAGGTAAACCTAATCGGTTAAACAGCTTCATATATACAGAAGCGAACCTAATTGGTCAAACAGTTATGAATGTGCAGAATGATTTTACAAACATTATGCGTGTTAACAATCATTAAAAAGAAAAGATTGAGGAACTGTTCTTCTATATGTGATGAAGCCACTAATAAGACAGATTTTTTTCAGGACCCAGCTGTTTCATAACTAAACTACTGCCACCCCAAAGTAATGCCTAATAGTGGTTTTTGGGGTAGCTGTGGAATAAAAAGGGTGTTTTTTAGTCAGTAAGAATCTGACAGTACCCTTCAGTACGGGCTGAAGGGTGCCTATCTAAGGTTTTACATCCTTCCCGTATGGAAAAAAAAACATACTAAACTTTTTTTTCATCATTACAGATAATCTCAGTCAAATCGAAGTACGCATTCTCGATTTATTTTTATCTAATTTTTACTTTTTCACAAAGCCATCCCATGCCAATTTGTATGAATAAACTTTTGCTAGAGAGTTAGCAAAAGTTTATTCATGCACATATTTTAATACGGATAATCTATCTCTAATGAAGGTTCTCATTTTCATTCTAATTTAAAATAATAATAGATACTCATTTTTTTCTTCTGTTTTAGAAAAACCAATCTATGCCACCTACGTCTTCGTCAAGTCAGCTTCATCCAGCTTCATCACATATAGAAGAAGAGTTCCTCAATCTTTTCTTTTTAATGATTGTTAACACGCATAATCTTTGTAAAATTATTCTGCACATGCATAACTGTTTGACCAATTAGGTTCGCTTCTGTATATATGAAGCTGTTTCATCGATTAGGTTTGCTTTTGTATTTATGTAACTGTTTGACCAATTAGGTTTGCTTATGTATATAGATTAGCTGTTTGTCCGATTAGGTTCGCTTCTGTATATATGAAGCTGTTTAACCGATTAGGTTTACTTTGGTATATATGTAAGTGTTTGACCGATTAGGTTACTTCTGCCCCGGGCAACGCCGGGTATATACAGCTCGTATATATATATACATATACACACATATATGCAGTTTTAATAACACAGAAATCAATATAAACATTAACATCATTATCATATGAGAATATGAAGTAATATATAAGAAGCACATTTCATATAAATATAAATTATTAAACAGTAAAATCTTCTTCTGTAATTTGCTACCGTGGCAATTTGTGTGTCTGTCCAGGATTTTAAATGACCTGTAGCTCGCAAACCGTTGCACCTATACACTTGAAATGTGGTACACATATAGTACGTCACGTCTACTATCTGCTTTATGGGTGATGATTGTTTTAGTCTTTTTATCTTTATTTTATTTTATTGTACAATCAAGTCCTATCTGCGCACAGCAGGGCAGCCGTGGGCGGATGCGTATGGTGTATTCACTCGATGTTATCGTGCATTGCGCTGTCAGTGGTATTTTGATAAAAGAATTTGAACAACATATAAGAAGCGTATAAATTATTAAACAGTAAAACATTAACATTTAAGAAGTAAAGTTACATTAAGTACTACTGCTGTGCCTTCGGGTATACCTCATTTTTTGTTTGCCCATTACATGCTTAAATGTATACATTTTTTGGTGCACCTACCCGAGAACATGCGACATATAACCGAGCGTGGGAGAAGCATGGATTTTAAACACGCGTTGAGTTGATGTGCTGGTCTCCCTCGTGAAATAAATGGTAATGTTTGACTAAAATCTACAGCGAGTAAAACGACATTAGCTCCTATTTTTTTTTTACGATCTCTGAGATGTTGCTTTTTTCGGTTCAAGGCTTCATAAGCTCTTTTATGTTGTATGGTGTACTTATCCCAAACCATCATCTTTGAATGTTGCAAGACTTTCGCCTTGTATGTAGATCGGGGTAATTACATTCATTGCATTCCTAGTCTGAATCACAATGTGATTGTATGGGTGGTTACCTGGCACTGTAGGGTTGCCACCCGTCCTTTAAAATACGGAATCGTGCCGCGTTTGAGAATGAAATTGCGCGTCCCGTTTTGAATCAATACTGGACGGAATTTATCCCGTATTTTTTTTATAATTTTTTTTTTAAAGCAGCGTCTCATGCAAATCATCCCACACGCATTTTATGAAGATGCCTCCTTTCCTACTTTTGATTGGGTAATACTTGATGTCATCGTTAGTTTGATTGGTGTTTTTAACTGTCCAGTGAGTAGGGCGTGTCTTTCAACCGTAAGCAGATTTTTTGCAGTGGTATCACTGACCTCGACGACGGCGACGTTATACGTCAAAAATAAATTACGATAAATGACGATTTTAGCGATACTTTATTACGACGGCGGCTACATAGACACGATCAAATAAAAACAAAAAAATCAAATAATCATTCTACATTTTCAAAACGTCGAAAAAACGACGGAATGAAAAAAAGGCCCACCCGACGACCCACCCATTCCATTTTTATATATACAGATAAGGAGCAATTAAAACACTGAATGCAGCAGTTTAAGATTGAAATAAGCAATTAAGGTTGGAGAACCTTAACAAGCGAGATCACTAAAATGAAGCATCAAAATGTCACTTAAGCAATATGTGCTTCAACAGCAATAATTGAGTTCTCGTTAAGGAACTGGGTTGGAACAAAAACCTGCACATACTGTGGCTCACCAGGACCGACGTTGCCTACCCCTGGCTTAGCCTAATCTCTTTGGATATAGAGTGCCCATGTCCACCATGAAATCCATGTCTTTCTCCTAAGCAATGCGTTAGTCACTAGCTATAGAAAATCTTCAGTTGGGCATTTGTTTATAAATACAAACATCTCTTAGTTTCTGTACTCACCTTCTAAAATCTAACTGCATATGTAAAACCAGTTATGCTGGGGTATCAGACAGAATTTTCACTCATTAGGGTGTTCTCATGGAAAAAGTCTTTCCAAAAGATAATAGAGCAGTCACAGTGAGGCATTATGTAGGTGTATTGCCATTGGTATGAGGAGCCCCAGTAGCGTTTCTTGACACACATCTGCTGAAAGTACTCAGTGTTAATGTGTCAGAGAAAGGATGTGCAGCTTGTTCATAATGGCACTCAGTTTTGTCTTCATTCTCTCCTCCACTACTACTTGGTTGTGATTGCATCCCATAACTGAGTCAGCCTTTTTAATTAGCTTGATGATTCGGTGGGCCTCTCTTGAAGTGAAGTGACTGGGCCAGCACATCACAGCGCAAAAAAATCGCACTGGCGATTACAGAGTTATAGAAGATGTAAAGGATGTCACTACCCACACTGAAGAAATACAGTCTCCTGAGATTAAACACTCTACTCTGCCCTTCCTTATATACAGGTTGAGTATCCTTAAGCCAAATTCCAAAATCTGAAATTCTCCAAAATCCAAAACCCTTTGAGTACTGACATGACACCACTTATGTTCCCTTAATTTTTTTTTTTCACAGCTGAGCAGATGTGAACATCATTTGTTTAAATTCCAAATGATTTTATTCATTCTGAGCTGGGAGGGGCAGAAGTGGTGTGAAGCTAGGACACACAAGTAATGACCAGGTTTGGGGTCCTGAAACATCTACTTAGAGTGGGAGCATATCTCAGTGACATCTGAGTTGGCATCACACCAGCACATGCATATCACGGTCCAACCAGAGCACATGCTGTACATCATAGTGAAATGCCTAAAGTTACTTGATCAAATGTTTTCATTCTGGTTATGCAGTGATTGCATGAAGAATGGGTTTTTATGCGAGCTTAAATAACAACCACATTTTGTAAAATTTACTTTTAGAATCCTTCATTCCATATTTTTTCCATTCTGTTGAGAGTTAGAATTCTAGTCCAGCTGGATAGGGTGCAAGGTAGAAACCAAACTTAGATGGGGTTCCAGTATCATTATATATTTGAAATAAAATTTAGAATTTTTATGTTTATTTTGAGGACTATGGCCAGATATTTTTCAAGGCCATCAAGAAAATGAATAAAGAAATGAACATTTAGGTGCAGAAAACTATTGACTGAAGAGCAAAGGCTAAAAGGATTATCAATAATATAAAGTTAATGAGATGCACCTTACACAAACATTTTCATCAAGTTTCGATCAAACAAAGTATTCAGAGATGTATTAAAACAGACTCACTCCTGGTGGACTTTCTTTGCATCAACTAGATTGTTATAATAAATTCACTTGAAGCCACTAAAGGGCATTGCTTCAGTACAGTTACATAATACGAGCGGAAACAAGTGTTAAAAATAAACCCTATTCCCTGCAGTCTCTGGATACGTTGGATACTGTTACCCTCAGGAGAAGAACAAAAGCAAAGCTAGAAACCTCATGCTATGAGCTGCTTACAAAAATTATACCGCATGGATTTAAGTTTCCCTCATTACAAAACAACTCCTTATAAATAAACAGAAATCAAGGAAAAGCTATTTTGATGATCTTTCTTTTTTAGTTCTTATTTAATTTAGAGAGTTGATATACTTATTCTGCGGTTTTGGTAGTCAAGTTTCTTCAAGGAAATTCTTGCTCTTGAAAATAACTTTGTATCTTTGTGTGTCTTCATAGAAAAGAGGGCTGGAGAACTCTCTATATGATGCAAAACATTGGCATGATGTTGAGCTGCAGAACCTGGGCACTGTCATTTCAAAGCTGGAGGCAGAGCTGGCTGAGATTCGAGGCGATATCCAAGAGCAGAAGCAGGACTATGAAATTCTGCTTGAAAACAAAGGGAGGTTGGAACTTGAGATTGGCACCTATCATGGCATCTTAGATGGTGAAGAAAGCAGGTAAATGAAGTGAAGCCACATTTGCACAAGGCTGAGCTACCTCGCAGAAAACTTAAGTCCTTATACCCTGTGAACACCTAACTCACTTATCAAATTTAACTGGCCATGTTATTGTAGTTGGAGTTCTACACACAGTTTATCCATGACAACAACAACAACATTTATTTATATAGCACATTTTCATACGAACAATGTAGCTCAAAGTGCTTTACATGATGAAGAAAGAGAAAAAAGACAAAATAAATAAAAATTAAACTTAGGGAACACTAATTAACATAGAATAAAACTGAGCAATCAATACAGGGTGTAAGAGGAAAGGAGATTCCTAATTATGCTAGCCAACATCACAGTGACTGATCATTAATGCTGTCAGACACCAAATCGAGCCAGTGCGTGTATAGCTGCACTATCTGTGAAAGATTTAGAACACCCAATTTGTTTCTAGTTTTTCTTGAAATTTAATCAATTGAAATGCAATGAATGACATGAAATGGTGAAAAGGTAAGCAGTAAATTGCCAGAGGTTAAAATTAAAAGTTTAGGTTAGCAAAAACTGAAAAAAAGGAAATGTCAGAATATTACAAATGGGCCTTCTTCAAGGATCAACTATTAGGTTAGAAACTACAGATGTTCTGCAGCAATTTAAAGTAAATTAAGCCTTGAAAGTTGAAGCAAACAATTGACACAGGTGTCCCTGAAAAAACTTCTGTCTGTCTTAAAACACAGTTGGAACAGACAGTGTTACTGTGTTCTTGAAAGTCGACAATGTTAAGTTGAAGGCATTTCAAACAAAATGCTAAACAAAAATAATGGGAATAACTTGGAGGGGCATGGTCAACAATAAAGAGGTTAGAAAGGTGTTGAACAGGTAAAGGCCAAGATCAAAGTGAGGAAGCTGGTGATGTTTGAACATGTCCATATGATGACTGATTGTTAAAGACTATAATGCTTGGAAGACCTGAAGTAACTAGGAAAAGAGTACAACAAAATAGAAGATGGAAGATAGATATCCATTCATCTCTCCAAAAGTATCCGAAGTGCATGTCCAAAGTGGAGTCCACTTGAATCAAGGGAGGAAAGGACCCTGGTCAAGACAGAAGGCTCCCAGCATTGGCCCTGATGGTCCACAAGACTATATGATCCAATGAAGAAGAAGAAGAAAATGATCCACTAGTCATAACATACAGTACAGGCTAATCAAGTGAATTCTGATAACGAGCTAAGGTCCACTTACTCTACTATAAAAATATAACTATGCAGAGAAATATCACACTATTCTTGATACTGTTAAATTGTTCAGGTACTGTAAAGTCTTGCCCAGTGGTATGGACATCCAATTTCATTTATAGATACATGAGATTGTTCAAAAGGCTTCCAGCCATTTTTGAGCTTGCATAGTGTATTCCTGCCTCTGATTAGCTATCAGTAACAATAAATCATTAAGTGTAAGAGAGTAGCCAATCTCCCAATGTCATAGCACAAGATAAAATCACATAGTGCATGGTCATTTTAGTAACAATTATAAATTATTAATCATAATATTTATAATTTGCACAAATGACTAACACTAATACTCTCAAGCATGATCAATACAATTTTACGGGGGCAGAACTTACTCTCACAATGGTGGGTTCAAGACAGAAATTGTTATGATCTTGCCACTCATAATGCTCAAAAAATGGGGCAGACCTCAAAAACAAAGACCAAATCTGCAGTTTACACAATGACTAACCCCAGAAGAGAAGGCCTCACAATGTCAGGCAGCCTGGCCTCAAACTCAACAGTCAGGTTTACAAGCCCGGAATTGGGGCAAATGGTTTAAAGTCTTAAATGTCCAAAGAAGAGAAGGAAAACCATTAAAAACCGGTGGCTTAAGAAAACAAAGTTTAGTATAAAACACAAAAGAGGAACACAAATAGTAAAATAGCAAAATTCACAAAACCAAGAACGGTGCCTTAAACAATTGTAGGGGTCAAAAACCTTGAAATCCAATCATGAAAAATTAAAAACACCAGTATCTCAAAAAGAAAGATGCAATACCGAGCTGTTAATTAGCCTCTTTAGGCTCCATAAATATTAGGCAGGACAGACAACAAAAAACACTAAGACATAGACACCTCACATAATATAAAACTGAAAAATAATGAATAAACAACACCTTAGTAAATAAATGAAATACATAACAGAACAAAAATTAATCAAAATATGAAAATGAATAGTAAAAGAACAAAAGTATTAGATAAACAAGGTTTAAACTTAAACCAGGGCAGCACCCTGGCTGTACCATAGCAGAAATCAAGTGGCAGGCGATCACAGGGCACATTCATTCACAAATTAGTAATGAAGGATAAAAATAATAGTAACAAAGCCAAGAGGACACTTAACAAGGGATGCTTAACAGCCAATGTTCTTTTAGAAAACTCCAAAACAATCACATTCAGGATTCCCATTATACTTACCTGTAAATTTTGTCAATCCAGAAAATATTGGGTTGTTCTCGGAAGTGTAGACATGAAATTTCCACTTAATTCATGAGGTGTTTTACAGAGAGATTTCCTGGTTTCCATTTTTAAAAGTGCCTAGATTGATGATAATGGTAGGGTGGAAGTAGGAGTAGGCTGGGGAAGCTTATAATAGAAAATGGCTTTACTCATTTCCACTGTGAAAAGTCTTGTTGACTTTCAACTCCACAATTGCTGACATGTGAATCACACACGCTGCTAACAATATGAGCCTCTCCATTTTTATTTATTTGGCTAAAGTCATTAATCTGTCTTTTGTTCTCCCTTCATTCTTCTTCCACTTTTAGTTAAGTGAGGATCATAAATATTTGTTACTGGTTGAGGTGGACTAAACACTATTACTTTGACACTGACTGCCAATGGAATTTTATTTTTAAATTATCATTGCGTCTAATTAGTTCTGAAGAAAAAATCTATAAACATAGGGTGGTGATGTCAGACAAAACAAGTCGAGATGAACAGTTTTTGGAAGCAAACTACATCCATCAGTCATGGCAGCCCGAGATGTTTGCAGCTGTCACTGGCATTTTGAAATCTGACCCCAGACGTGACCTCTAGGTGGGGGATTAGTGACTTCCTCCTCTGCCACTGAGTTTACATTTGGTATGAAAGGAAGGCAAGGCAGAAATAAAAGCTGAAGGAGATGAGGAAATGGAAGGAAGAAGCCAAGTAAAAGAGAAAAGTGTCAGACAAGTGGGAACAAAAGCTTAGGGATGGTCACACTGGGAAGGCAAATATTTAAATTCTTCTTGTGTTGTGTGTATTTGCTCTCATGCACATCAACAGGACAGATGGTACATGGGGTCATAACAGTTTACAATGTATTCATTTCCTGTCATAATCTATGTGACAACTTAACAAGCTCGTTTTTGGTGATGAAATTTTTATTAGAAGAAAAATACAATGGAAAAACAAACATATCTAATTGGATATAAATAAAAAATCATATACAGAGCCCTCTCCAACATGATGACCCATGCAGCCCCATGGAAAAGGAGACAAGAGAAATGGTAAAAAAAGAAGAAAAAAAAACAGAGAGTGACCAGACATAGCTCTGTAGTCCTGCTCCAACCACGCTGAAGATGACCACACGTTAATAGTGGCAATGGATGACCCATTAAGCCAGGACACAGAAAACCCCAAAAAAACTAAATTACAAAAAAGAAAAAAAAGATTTGCTGAGAGTAGGCAGGAGAGAAGCAGTAGCATTCCATCAAAAGGCTAAAGCTAGCTTTTCTGTGATGTTGCCTAAAAAGAAACATTAATGCTGTGTATGCAAAAAAGTCAAAGTCAAAAGTCAAAGTGAACTTTATTGTCATCTCAACCACATACAAGTATACAGATAGACGAAATTGCGAAGCTCAGGGTCCACAGTGTAACAACATGAAGTGCAAATAATGAATTAAAAATAGAAGTAAAGTTTAAATTTAAAATTAAAACACAAACAAGACAACACAAAAAAGTAGCAGTAATATTGACGTGTAGTTAGCAATATGAACATTGATGCAATGTACGGTATTTGCAATCTAGATACATAAATATAGTCAATAGACATGTAATATAATAAATAAATAATAAATAATAGATATAGATAATACAGAAATTATCCGTGTATGATAATAGTTGTTTAAGACATATGTAAACAATGACAGGTCTGAATGTTTCACAGCAGAAAAAGAGTGTCAAAATACCTAAAGGTCAGTATGAGATTTTCAGTTCTTCTCTACATGCACACTCGTCTTTGCAGGAAAGTGTCTCGCATGTATAAAAGTTCTGTTTTTAGAGGTGGTTGAGGCCATATGGAAGATCCTTGGGGGCAGCCTGGTGTTAAGGAGTCTGACAACTTCGGGGTAAAAACTCTCCTGCAGACTGGCAGATCTGGCTCTGATGCTGCAGTATCTTCTCTTGGATGGCAGAAGTGTGAAAAGTCCATGTGAGGAGTGTAAGGGGTCCTGCACAATGCTGCAGGCCTTGCGGACACTACGTTTGTAAAATATGTACTGTAGTGAAGGGAGAGGCACCCCAATAATGTTCTCTGCTGTCTTCACTATCCTTTGCAGGAGCTTGCGGTTGGATATGTTGCAGTTGCCATACCAGACCATGATGCAACTGGTCAGAACACCACCCTCTGCAATTGGATTCTGGACTTCTTGACAGAGAGGCCCCAGTCAGTTCGGATAGGCTGCAACACTTCAGGCAACATCACATTGAGCACGCTCAGATCCAAGTATGCTTAGATCCAAGAGATGAAAGATAAGAAGTAGAAAAGGAATCTTTAAAATATTCTTAGACAGAGAGTTAGAGAGTAAGGACTAGGAGAAAGTGACAAGAGGACAGTCCAGAACATTCTAACAAAGTGCCAGGGGTGTTAAGAGACCAAATGACACATAAAGGGCTCAGAGCAAGTCCCATGACAAAAGAAATGTTCTCACAATTATCCCCATCGGCTTTCTCCAATATTCTAAAAGCACGTACTTGCTACTCTTACCTGACCTTGTACACGTGAAAGTATGGATATACTATGTTACTAAAATAAATTTTTTAAGGCCAGATCTCATGTTATAATAATAATTCATTACATTTATATAGCGCTTTTCTCAGTACTCAAAGCGCTATCCACACAGGGAGGAACCGGGAAGCGAACCTACCATCTTCCACAGTCTCCTTACTGCAAAGCAGCAGCACTACCACTGCGCCACCTGTGAGGACAACAGGTCAACAAATGATAATTAAATCAATACTTCCCTAAGCAAATCTCTTTTGTATGCCATCTGTCCTTAAAACCGCAGAGAAACATTCTGTATGACCAATTACGGAGTAGTTTACTGTTTCGCGTTTACCTAGACAGACATTATTTCAGCCTGCATGGTATATACAACAATCATCACTAAAACCACCTGCTTAGTATTGTGTAGGTCCCCCTCGTGCCGCCAAAACAGGTCTGATCCATCAAGGCATGGACTCCACAAGACCTCTGAAGGTCTCCACTGGTGCCTGGCACCAAGACATTAACAGCAGATCCTTTAAGGCCTGCAAATTGCAAGGTGGGGCCTCCATGTATCGAACTTATTTTTCTAGCACATCCCACAGATGCTTGATTGGATTGACTTCTGGAGAATTTGGAGGCCAAGTCAACACCCTGAAATCTTTGTTATGTTCCTCAAACCATTCTTGAACAATTTTTGCAGTGTGGCAAGCTGCAATATCCTACTGAAAGAGGCCACTTCCACCAGCGAATATCGTTACCTTAAAGTTGTGTGTATGGTCTACAACAATCTTTAGGAAGGTGGTACATTTCAATGTAACATCCACATGAAGGCCAGGACCCAAGGTTCCTCAGCAGAATATTGTCCAGAGCATTACATTATCTCCACTGGCTTCATTTCCTCCCATAGTGCATCCTGCTGTTATCTCTTCCCTAGATAAACAACATATACGCACCCAGCCATCCACATGATCTAAAAGAAAATGTAATTCATCAGACCAGGTCACTTTCTTCCAATGCTCCATGGTCTAATTCTGATGACCATATGCACATTGTAAACACTTTTTGCAGACATGTCTACAGCTACACAGCATTGTAAGCAGCACGCTGTGATGCACTGTGTGTTCTGAAACCTTTATTTTATGGCCAGCATTACGTTTTTCAGCAGTTTGTGCTACAATAGCTCTTCTGTGGGATCAGACCAGATTCACTAGCCTTTTCTCCTTGTACACATCTATGAGCCTTTGGCGCTCAGTCACCAGCTCACTGGTTGTCCATCCTTGAGCCATTTTTGGTAGGTACTAACCACTTCATACAGAAAACACCCCATAAGACCTGCTGTTTTTGAGATCCTCTGACCCACAATTTGGTCTTTGTCAAAGTGCCTCAGATACATACCCTTGGCCCATTTATCCTGCATCCAACACTTCACCTTCAAGAACTGACTGTCCACTTGCTGCCTAATATATCCCACAATTTGATAGGTGCCATTGTAATGACATAACAAATGTTATTCATTTCACCTGTCAGTGATTTTTCTCTTTTTTACATCATACTGTATAGCCATTTCCGATGGCAAAGAGATCACCAGTACATGAAACACAACGATTATTAGCGCTGACCAAAATTCTGTCACATGTCAATTATGTAAAAAACGAGCATATCTCTTTGATGAAGTAAAAAAAAAAAAAATAAGCACTTCAACTTCCAAAACAGTTAAGTAAATCAAAGAATTAACCCAATGTTACGCCATGGGTACATTTTCTAACTTGTTTATAAAAAATAACAAAATGGTAATGTTGTTAATGTAAATGAGATTTACTTCATATTGAAACTTTATATTACCAACAGTGATGTTATGTAAATATGTAGCATATGCTTTTGACTCTAAAAAATGCAATTATGGTGTACAGTTCGCCTGGCCCTCCCATGGCCCTGCGGTGGGCACACACTCTGTCCTTTGGTTATTCAGATGCAACTAGGATTATGCTCTTCCTCCCTATAATGCATGGAAGTGTAGCTGGATGGAAGGTAGGACAGACAATTAGTTTTTTATTGCTTGCCAAATCATTTTTATGCCATTTGGAGCGTAAAAAGCTCCATTGCAAAATTGCCCTGATTTCATAAAAGACATTAAAGCCTAAAACCTCCAAAAAAAACATCTGTTTTAACAGAACCAAAATTGTAGCAGAACCTTTTTCTGACAGCAAACCATCGTGTCTGACACATGATTTTTTGTTATTTTGTCATTATTAATCCATCTTGCAAAATATTACATTTGGTAATCATTTGTCAGGAATGCAATGGTTTTCTGGAAGGCTTATTTTTTGTGTAGCAACAGACAAATATACAGACTTTTCCTTGATAAATGAATTACATCAAGTAACTGATCTTATGTCTTCCCAGGTGGGTCATTGGAAGAGAGCCGGATGACAGTGTAGTCCAGCCGGACTTTAAGCCCTCAGACATGTTCTAACAACCCTTTAACAAGTAAGCATGCAGTCTTACAAATTTCTTCTTTCAAGATGGCTCACTGTCTGGTCACTTGTTTTTCCTGTATGTATTTGTATACATGTATATATATTGTGCACACACTAAACCTTCTTTACAGTGCATCATTAGATTTACAAAGACTCTATTTCTATCAGTCAATTATCAATTAAACAATTAGCAATTAACAACATTTTGACTTTGCAAATCACTTAAAAATGTTGGTTTAGTAATTCTTCTCATAACAGCTTGAAAGTACAAAACCTCTATCTGAAATTTACTATATAATCAATCAGTCAGTCTGCTAGATATCAATATGGTAGTGCCTTAAAAAAGAAAAATAAAAGAAAGAAGAAGAATTTTGCTATGAACACTTCTGCTAGGATGATTTAGTTAGGTTGGGAATCCAATGCTAGGATGCTTACTTTCTTGTGCTGCCATAAATAAAGATCACGATGATGCCACATGTCACAAAAATCGTTTAATGACAGACATCTTTCTTATTAATTATGAGTTTTTGAAATATATGAATTCCATTCATATATTCATATTTGATTTAATTATTGTTTTATCATCATTTAATTGTTAACTGGTGTCACAGGGGTACTTTGTTTTATAAATTTTATGCATTTTTGTCATTTTTTTCTAGGCTTTACTCATTTTTGAGGTATGTTGATTTCAGTTACATGTTCAGTTATTTTATGTTACCATTATTAGGTTTAAAAAAAAATCACAACACCACGTTGAATTTTATGTGCTAGTTGATAGGACATGAATCTGCATCGTTAGAGGAAGTTCCTCAGAAGTAGCACTATGATGATGTCACACCTGCGACAATATTTAAGCCGTTTTTTCATAACAGAAGTTTTCCAAAATTGTGGATTTTTTTCTAAAAATGTTATTTGCATTACTTTTTGTAGCAAAGACTTTTCTCTTATGTTTTTGGTTTGCATAATGGGTGTAGATGCTTAGGTATTAGCGATCTTCTGGTTTTGAGCCTGCTTGTCCTTCATTTACATTTTCATGATTTAGTTCAGGGGTCTCCAATCACAGTCCTGAAGGGCCGCAGTGGCTGCAGGTTTTTGTTCTAACCCGGTTGCTTAATTAGAAAGCAATTCTGCCAATAATTTAATTTCATGGCTTGTTAGTGCTTTAACTCTGCTATGTCAGGTCATTCCCATATCCTAGACTTTCTTCCCCTATCTAAGGATATCATCCAAATGATCTGAAGGCTAAAATGGACGAGCAATTCTCAATCATTCACTTTTTTCTCTTTACTTTCCTTCCAAGTATTTAATTAAAACAAATAATGCAAGATAAATACACACTGGCGTAAATGGTAACAAGCCAAATGGAGAAATGCTGGTCTCTTTTGTCATTTGCATGTTATTGCTAATTAGGATCCATTAAAAACTGAATGAATACAGCTGTTTAAGATGAAAATAAGCAATAAGCATTCAACATCTTAATGAGCGAGACAACTAAAGTGAAGCAGAAGTGTCACTTGAGCAATTAGTGCTTCTTATTAAGCAATTGGGTTGGAGCAAAAACCTGCAGCCACTGCGGCCCTCCAGGACTGTAATTGGAGACCCCTGATTTAGTTCATATCTATTAACCTAGTGGCCTGCTAATTTCACCTTCAAATGGCAGAACAGTTGTCTTGTTCAGGTGCTCTACCACAGAATGCAGAAAAGGTTGGAGAGTTAAAGGTTATGGGGAGACACAATTCAAAAGTCTCAGGGTTGAGAAGGTCAGAAGCTGTACTGCTCCAGGATGTGGTTTAGCGGTGGTTGGGTTCTCATGCTAGTTTTGTAACTTTAAGATAATATTATTTGATGATCAGTGTATAACTAGGACCTTCACTCCTCCACCAAAACCCCAATTTCCTTTTCTTAGAAATCTCCAGAAACAGTGTTTCTTCTGGCAAAGCTCAGGAATTACATTCTCACAGACTAAAACATCAAATTGGTGAAATCAAAAAGCAACAATGCATAATAAAAAGGAAAAGCAACCAATGTAACCTTAATAATATTAATAATCCATCAACCTATTATTGAATTCACCAATGCACTTTGGGTCTCTGTGCCTCTCCACACTTTGTTGCCCAGAACACAGTTGAACCCAAGACACAATGTTGCACTCACAAAGGCAAAACATGTAGAAAATTGAAACCACAGTGCCATCAAACAAAAACATTTGCAGAAATTAATAACAGACTGAGGACCACCACAGCATATCATATCAGGTTGCCAGTACATACATAAATACTTTAGTTGTTTCTGCATAGGAGAGCTTGTAGGTTGATTGACTTATTGCTTCTGGTTTTTCATAACAATGATGGGGAATACATACTACTACTGACCGTGCAAAATTTCACTCTGTTCTTATTTTACAAAGCTAACAATACCTACATCATTAAGGCAGCTATGGCATATTCTTGAGCCCTCAGAGAGTGGCAACATCGTATGTTGATCAGCACATGTAAGCAACAATTTCAGTGTACTCTGTATAAAGCTAAACACTTGTATTAAACAGAAGAGGCTGTAGTCTTTTAGATTTTTTTAAACAGAGCGTTACCTTTTATATTGTCCTGCAGTGTAGATGTACTTTTCAGTGAATTCTCTTAATTCCACGTTTGTGCACCTCTCTCAATGCCTTCCCAGAATTTCTATTTCTGGATGGGTCTCTGGAGAGAGAAAACGTAGATTTTATTTACATAGATAGACAGATACAGTAGATAGATAAATAAATAATTAGATCTTTTGTCCCCAGAAGATAATTTGGCTTTTTACAGAACCTCTTTAAATAAATACATAAACAGGTTGATTAGTAAGTAAATAAATAAACAAATAAATTTGCACACACACTGGAATGACTAAAGCAAGAAAATTCAAAAGAAAGAAACATTCTGGCTTGGCTGTCTTAGTCACAGAGAGACATTATGCAGACATATTACTGTTGGTATAAAGAAGCCCCAGTAGTGTAATTTGACACAATTATAATGAATAATTTGCTGGCAAAAAGACCTGTGTTAGTGTGTCACAGAGAGGATATGAAGTGTTGTTCATAATGGCACTCAGTTTTATTTTAGTTTTCTCCTTCACTACTACCTCCAGGGAGTCCAGAGTGCGTCCCATAACTGAGCTTGCCTTTTTAATTAACTTGTTGATTCAGTGGGTCTCTCCTGAAGTGATGTTACCAGCCCAGCACACCACATTGTAGAAAATTGCCCTGGCCATCAAAGAGTTATAGAATATGTGAAAGATATCACCCCCCACATTAAAGGAACGCAGTCTCCTAAGGAAAAAGATCCTGCTCTGCCCTTTCTCATGAAGTTCCTCTGTGTTCCAAGACCATTCCAGCATGTCATTAATGTGGACCCTCAAGTGCTTGTAGGAGTGGACCAACTCTTCATCCACTTCATGAATAGTGTCCGGACGTACAGTACAGGCTCTTTGGTGCAGTGAAAGTCAGTAACCAGTTACATGGTTTTGCTGATGTTAAGATGCAAATAATTATCTTTGGACCAAGAAATAAACTTCTCCACCCGACTCCTATACTCTGTCTCATCCTCTTTATCATTGTGCCCTATAAGTGCAGAATCATCTGAGAATTTCTGCAACTGACATGACCAGGTGTTAAATTTGTAGTTGGAGGTGTACAGATTGGAGAGGAAGGGAGACAAAACTTGTCCTAGTGGTGCACCAGTGTTGCTCACATTTTTATCAGAGACACAGTCCTTGCGTCTTACAAACTGAGGTCTGCCAGACAGATAGTCCATTACCTAGGACACCATAGGCTCACCCACCTGCATATCTCTGAGTTTACCCCTTAACACAGATGTCCAGATGGTATTGAGGGCACTGGATAAATCAAAAAACATAATCCTCACAGCTTCGTCCAGGTGAGAATAGGCCTTGTGGATCGATCCGCCACTTCAATCTATGTCCGATAGGCAAACTGCAGTGAGTATAGATGGCATACCACAAGAGGACTCATGTAGTCCAGGACAAGCATCTAAAAGGTCTTCATAATGTGAGACACAAGTAGTACTTGATATCAGAAAGGCATAGACAGGCCCAGTAAAAGTCTGGCCTCCCTTTCAAATTGTGATGAATGCACTCATGAGCACAGGGCACTGGGTAAACACTTGAGATGGATTCAATGTTGTGGGCACTCAAGTTAACAACTGTGATAACCAGAATATGAATTCTTTGTGTCAAAACTCTCTGCATTACAAATATCTAAAAATGCATTTTATTTGTTGGGTGCCAAGAACAAAGTTTTTACACCCTCCTACTGACAGTTGTGCCACTAAGAGGTCTGGGGGTTGTTTATGGCTGAATGCATAGTAGTATCATACTAATGTTTTTTTCCATTTCTGTATTTTACAGGTTTCCTGGTTAGTCCAACGTGAAAGATATGGAGTTCACATTATTCTGAGAGAGTTGACTGTTAAGCTTTTTAACATTTCAAATTGCTTCTAAAAATCAAACTGTTTAATGGAGTGCATTTCATGAACTTGGTGTGGATGTTTTGTAACTACATCATCTTGCATTTTGTTGCCAGGAATATTAGATTAAATGCTTCATTCTGGTGCTGTTGCCCTGTTTATTCTTGAAAGCAAATATGTTTATTAAGCTTACAGCAGTTATGTGCACTGAACAGACCATGGATTTACATTTTTGCTATTTTCATAACAGACGCAAGGCTGATTTGTCCTGAAACAATAAGAACAACAACATTTATTTATATTGCACATTTTCATACAAATAATGTAGCTCAAAGTGCTTTACGTGATAAAGAACGAGAAAGAAAGACAAAATAAGAATTAAAATAAGAGAACACTAATTAACATAGAATAAAAGTAAGGTCTGATGGCAGGGAGGACAGAAAAAACAAAAAAACTCCAGACGGCTGGAGAAAAAAATAAAATCTGCAGGGGTTCCGAGGCCACGAGACCGCCCAGCCCCCTCTAAGCATTCTACCTAACATAAATGACATCAATCAGTCCTTATTGTATTCAGGGTTCTCATGGAAGAACTTGATGATGACGGTCACGTGGACTTCTGGCCTTTAATCCATCAATGTAGGGACATCACTGCACTTTGATTAGCTGGTGGTGGTGCAGATTGCCACCACAGAAAGCCGGAAAAAGAACAGAAGAGAGAGTAGGGGTTAGTACGGACTTTGGAGTCACCATGAATAATAATGATAATTAATTGAATATACAGAGCATCATGAGTAAACTAAAATGAAGCTATGAGAAAGCCATGTTAAAGTAATGTGTTTTCAGCAGTGTTTTAAAGTGCTCCACTGTATTAGCCTAGTGAATTCCTATTGGCAGGTTATTCCAGATTTTAGGTACATAACAGCAGAAGGCCGACTCACCACTTCTTTTAAGTTTAGCTCTTGGAATTCTAAGTAAACACTCATTTGAAGATCTAAGGTTACGATTTGGAGTATAAGGTGTCAGACATTCCGAAATATAAGATGGAGCAAGATTATTTAAGGCTTTGTAAACCATAAGCAGTATTTTAAAGTCAATTCTGAATGACACAGGTAATCAGTGTAGTGACATCAAAACTGGAGAGATGTGCTCGGATTTTCTTTTCCTAGTTAGGATTCTAGCAACTGCATTCTGCACTCGTTGCAATCGATTGATGTCTTTTTTTGGTAGTCGTGAGAGGAGTGCGCTACAGTAATCAAGCCGACTGAAAACAAAAGCGTGAACTAATTTCTCAGCATCTTTCAATGCTATAAGAGGTCTACCTTCTGCTATATTTCTTAAGTGAAAAAATGCTGTCCTAGTGATCTGATTAATATGTGATTTAAAATTCAGGTCACAGTCAATAGTTACCCCTAAATTCTTTACCTCCGTCTTGACTTTTAATCCTAATGCATCAAGTTTATTTCTAATAACCTCATTATATCCATTATTGCCAACCACTAAAATTTCAGTTTTCTCTTTATTTAGTTTGAGAAAATTACTATTCATCCATTCAGAAACACAAGTAAGACATTGTGTTAGTGAAACAACAGAGTCGGGGTCATCAGGAAATGCTACAAATGTAAAGGTTTTAAACTGGTGGCTGCTGAGAATTAAACTTGTATGTAGATTTCTTTTCCCCCCCTTGACCATTGTGACTCTCTGTATTGTAGATGACACACATGCATCTGTTTTGCTATTTTATAATCGATGAGTTTGCAGATTCACAAATTTGCCAATGCTTTTCAATGGAAGATTTGGAAATTTTTAAAATTTGCATTATGTGCTCTATCCATCCATCCATCCATTGTCCAACCCACTGAATCCGAACACAGGGTCACGGGGGTCTGCTGGAGCCAATCCCAGCCAACACAGGGCACAAGGCAGGAAACAATCCTGGGCAGGGTGCCAACCCACCGCAGATTATGTGCTCTATCTCAAAGAAAATTTAGCTGTCCCTACTGTAAGAAAGGCACTATATTGCGTCCGACCCGACACAGATTTGACACGGGAGGCATGTATAAAAGTACAAAAGACTTTTATTTTCTTCAGCTGGAGGGCACATCTTCCCCATAATCCCCCCAGCCACAACACAGTCCCAAGTACAAATCCCACACTACTACACTCCTTTTCTCTTCCTCTCTTCCACCACCCCTCCTCCACAAGCTTTGTCCTCCTTCCACCTGACCTCTGGCTGTTGGGTGGTGGTTGCTGGCTCCTTTTATGGCCCACCCGGAAATGCTCCAGGTGCTTGATCACCTGTTTCCGGTTGCACTCCCAGGTGAGGCTGAAGATTAGTCCAGCTGAGCTCAGGGACCCATGTCGCACCCCCTGGTGGCCACCCCAGACCCCAACAGGTCTGTGGAGAACTCCATCTCCCATGACGCCTTGCAAGACACTGAGGCACCACTACAACCCAGGGGGGTGGCCATCCAGCATCCAGGGAGAGGTACTGCACCGTCCAGGGCTGCTCCCCCTGAATACACATTGAAGGGGGACCCAGCTTGTCTGCCACACTACATATATCCTCAAAAAATAAAGGTGCCAAATTTCAACAAAATTGGTCTGCTGGGAGTCAAGTTGCTTCACTTGGATGGACAGACAGACAGACATGGCTATTGCAGTAGGTACTTTTTGTATTAAACTCGAACACAACCAAAAAAAGGCTTGTCTATAAGCATCCACCCTATCAAATCTAAAATAAAGAGCACATTGTAGTTTCCCTAAAGCAATTTGCGACTATATGCAATAAAAATATAATGGTGACTAAATTCACCATTTAATGCTAGGGCTAGTTTACTCCAGTTCTATTAATCTGGGCAACGTTATTGATTCAAAGTAGGTTTTACTAGAAGCTCCTCTTTCAAATTTGCACTCCAATATTTTCCTGTTAATCATGTATCAATCCTCTACACAAGAATAATCACTTCATCTAATGTTTGCTCCTTATCACGACTGTTATGAATGGCTGTTTTTTGGAGCCACAGATTCAGAATCTCTTTTTAGTTTTTCAAATGACAATTTACTCTTGCTGTTGTGAATTATTTTATGCAATTTTCATCACCGTTTTGTTTATTTATGTTTGCCGATATTTTGGTTGTTAGGGGGAATGCCCTCATAGGTCTTGAACCACCAGTAACAACACAATGGGTTAAAAGGTCACTATTTTGGGGACTTCTCACATCCAAGTTTGCACAGAATGAAGCAAGTGGCAAGTGTATATACTGTAACTATTTCTAAAGCTTGGAGTATTCTCAGGAGCACCTTGGCCTCAATAATTGTAATAAGGAAGAAGTTTAGAACCACCAGGCCACTTACTAAAGTTGAATGTATGGCCAAACTGAGTAACTTGGTCAGGGAGGTGTCCAAAAACCCAATGGTCACTTTAACAGAGCTTCAGAAGTCCTCTGCTGAAATGGTAGAATCTGTTGGAAAAATGACCATCTTAGCAGCACTCCATCTATCGGGTGTTCATGGGTAAGTGTTGCTAGACAGACGCCACATTTGAGTAAAAGGCCTGTAACACCATTTCAAGGACTCTGAGAGTATAAGGAAAACGATTTTCTGATCTGATGAGAAAAAAAGTCCAAGCACTGTGTCTGGAGAAGCCCAGGCACTGTTTATCACCTGCCTAGTATCGGCCATGTGGTGAAGCATGGGGATGGCATGTGGTGCTTCCCAATAGCAGGGATCTGGAGACTGCTCAGAATTGAGGGAAGGATGAATGCAGCCAAATGCAGAGAAGACCTTGAAGGAAACTTGCTCCAGGGTGCAAGTGACATCAAACTGGAGCAAAGATTCAACTTTCAGCATAACAATGACATGAAGCATATAGCCAAGACAACATTGGTATGGCTTTGGGTCAAGTCTCGGGATGTCCTTGAGTGACTCAGACTTAAACCTCATAGACAGGTCTCTCTATGGAGAGACCTGAAGATCTCCGTTTACAGATGCTTCCCATCCAGTCCATTGAGAGGATCTGCCAGTAGGAATGGGATAAACTGCCTAAATGCAGTTGTGCAAAGCTTGTAAAGACTTACCTATAAAGGCTTGAAACTGTAATTGCTACCAAAGGGGGCATCTACAAAGTACTTAATTAAGGGTCTGAATACTTATATGAATGACAGATTTCAGTTTTTGATTTTTAATAAATTTACAAACTTTTCTAAAAACATGATTTCACTTTGTCATTGTGAGTTATGAGTGTAGACTGGTGGGTAAAATTGGCAAAATTATCCATTTAAAATTAAATACAAGCAAATAAAATTTGCAGAAAGTGAAGGGGTCTGAATACTTTCTCAATCTGCTGTATGTAACAAATAGGTAATGAGGTAAGGTGAGTCCATCTTGTGTATGTTGATCCCTAGTTATATTGGATTTTTACTTTATCTTCAGCACTCGTGGCTTTATGACCATTTGGACTGACTAAGGGAGACTGGTGATATTCTTAATGGATGAATTTGCATATGTGAAACTAAAAACTGAAAGCCAGGCAGATATGGCCAAAGTTATAAAAGTGGTAGAAAATAGTAAACAAGAAGGCTGTTCACTCATTCATTAACTATCCTAACCCACAACAGGCACAAAGCAAGACCCAAACCTACTGTATGCTATGTGCCTCTTCACTGGGGGGCACTCTCACTCAGAATATAGTAAATTCAGCCTCATCACTGAATTTGAAACATACTGTATGTCTTTGTGATAGGACTGAAACGTGGAGTACATGAAAAAATTCACACAGATATGGTGGTACAGACAATGAGGAGCCATTACTGTAAATCAAGCTCCTTCACACTCTGCAGCAGAGTAGCTAATCACTGTGCCACCATGAAATAATGCTTGTAAAATTTATATGTAAAAAGCAGTAAACATCATAGCACAACAGTAGGACAGAAAGAGGTGATATTAATAGATGATAACAACAACAACAACATTTATTTATATAGCACATTTTCATACGAAAAGTAGCTCGAAGTGCTTTACATAATGAAGAAAAGAAAAATAAAAGACAAAATACAAAATTAAAATAAGACAACATTAGTCAACATAGAAAGGAGTAAGGTCCGATGGCCAGGGTGGACAGAAAAAACAAAAAAAAACTCCAGACAGCTGGAGAAAAAAATAAAATCTGTAGGGGTTTCAGGCCACGAGACCACCCAGTCCCCCCTGGGCATTCTACCTAACAGAAATGAAATAGTCCTCTTTATATTTAGGGTTCTCACGGAGTCACTTGATGGTGAATGGTCATACAGACTTCTGGCTTTTAATGCATCCATCATTGTTGGAACATCATGGTGCTTTGGGTAGATGGTGGTGGCGCAAGCCACCACCAAAAGGACACCGGAAAAGGAAACAGAAGAGAGAGTAGGGGTTAGTACAGATTCTGAATGAATAGTTATTATAATGAATTGGATATACAGAGTATCAGGATTAAATTACAGTGAAGTTATGAGAAGACCATGTTAAAATAATATGTTTTCAGCAGTTTTTTAAAGTGCTCCACTGTATTAGCCTGGCGAATTCCTACTGGCACACTATTCCAGATTTTAGGTGCATAACAGCAGAAGGCCGCCTCACCACTTCTTTTAAGTTTTGCTCTTGGAATTCTAAGGAGACACTCAGTTGAGGATCTGAGGTTGCGATTTGGAATATAAGACGTCAGACATTCTGATATATAAGATGGAGCGAGATTATTTAAGGCTTTATAAACCATAAGCAGAATTTTAAAGTGAATTCTGAAAGACACAGGTAACCAGTGTAGTGACATCAAAACTGGAGAAATGTGTTCGGATTTTCTTTTCCTGGTAAGGATTCTAGCAGCTGCATTCTGCACTAATTGCAAACGATTTATGTCTTTTTTGGGTAGTCCTGAGAAGAGTGCGTTACAGTAATCTAGCCTACTGAAAACAAACGCGTGAACTAATTTCTCTGCATCTTACGATGATATAAGAGGTCTAACTTTTGCTATGTTTCTTAAGTGAAAAAATGCTGTCCTAGTGATCTGATTAATATGCGATTTAAAACTCAGATTACAGTCAACAGTTACCCCTAAGCTTTTTACCTCCGTTTTGACTTTTAATCCTAATGCATCAAGTTTATTTCTAATAGCCTCATTGTATCCATAATTGCCAATCACTAAGATTTCGGTTTCCTCTTTATTTAATTTGAGAAAGTTACTATTCATCCATTCTGAGATACAGGTTAGACATTGTGTTAGTGAATCTCAAAGAGTGAACCATTCTGATCAAAAGTCAATTGAAAGAGGCAAGGCTGAACATCCTGGGCATGAATTCATGCCCCTGCTGTGACAAGTATTACATGTCTAGCACATCTTTGGTTTCTGAATTTAAGGAGCTTACTATTTACATGCCAAGCTAGAGTCTCTGTCATCCTTTCTTTGTGCTGCACATGGCTTCTTCTCAGTAAATATTTGAACAACTTGACACTGCTGATTATTAAAAAAAAGTCAAGGAAGCTAAACACTACACTCTCTGCAGCCCCATTATGTGTCATGTAAGTCATCACCCACTACTGAGGTATCATTAATCCTCTAGACCCACACAAACATTAGAAAAGAACATTTTATCTCCAAAGTTACAAAATATTCAGGCAAATAACCAAATGTAACACTCCAGACTTGCTCCAGGTATTTCTTTGAAATGCCCCTATGTGTGACCGTTAGTGCATACATAAGCGTACATGTTATTTCTAATAAGGGGCATAAAATGGAGAATAAAATTCCCAAAATATTCTGGAAAAACAGCAAGCTTGCCGAATTATTACTACAGAGTCTTTTACTTAGGAGTATCAAAGACAAAATATTTAATTTCATTTTCCATTCACACATTCATTTAGAATGTCAAAGGTCCAACTCATAATCATAACCACACATTAGATTTAATTATAACTTGCAAAGCTGAAATTCAAAATTTAAATATTACTCCATTAAATTAAGTTATTGCCGATCACTACTTAATTACATTTGATTTAGTCCTGCCCTTGCCAACACACTCACAGATTAAAACAAAGGCAGTGCGACATCTAGATTGTAATTCTGCTACAAAATTTATGGATACTTTGAGTAAGTCGAGTGTAATTGTGGAAAACCATTTAGATCAGTTAACATCAAATGAAAACGTGGAAAACAATTTAGATCAGCTAACATCACATTATAATGTGACCTTGAGAGATGCTCTAGACACAGTGGCTCCCCTTAAAATAAAAGTGATCAAAGCACATAGAAACTCTCCCTGGTTTAATGAAAACACTCAAGCTCTTAAATTAGAATGTCAAAAACTGGAGCGCAGATGGAGAACAACAAAGCTACATGTCTTTCAAATTGCATGGACAGAGAGTGTTAATAAATATAAAAAGCCCTTTTTAAAGCTCGCTCAGAATACTATTCTACAATAATAGATAGCAATAAAAGTTCTCGGGTACTGTTTAGAACAGTGGCTAAATTAACAAATGGAAATTCAGATCAACAGTGCAAAATACCAACAGATATTAGCAGTACAGACTTTATGAACTTCTTCAATGAGAAAATTAAAAATATAAGATCCCAGATCTCTGCATCACACTACAAACCAAATACAGTGTAGGGCCATTAAGCCACGGTGATTGGGGTCCAAACTGCTTAACCGCGGCTTAGGTGGTCCACGGCTTAAATATTTTTGATAATGCATTTATGCGCTTTAATGTTTCGCCGTTTCGTATTCTTTCGATGACATCCAGCTTTTGCTGAACATCATATGAAGGGTGTTTACGTTTATTACTCATGGCGTAAAATTTTTTAAAGCAAATATGATGTGCTTGCTATAGATTCAGAAACTGAAGTGATTTACATTGGGTTTGTGACCCATATTTATACAATTTCAAGTTTTATCAGATTATCGAATTAAAAATAATACTTTAAATACGAGTCGATTTTTTGCGGATTTACCGCGGATTAACTTTGCAGCATTGTAAGGTGTGAATCAGTTACAATGGCGGCCTCCATAACGCTGACACTCAGCGTGGATAAAACAGATTAATATTTGAATTTCATTGTAAGTTATTTTATTGTTTATTGATAAATAAAAGACTAATCTTCTATAAATACCTCTTTGAAGTTATAAGCCAGCATTTAAACATTTAATCCGCGATAGTGCATAGCATAGCATGTCAATCACGGACATTCAAAATGCCAAAATGATAGCTGTCAACACCTGTCTCGAGTGTTTGAGAGGCCATGTTTAGGTCCGTACGATCCATAGTGTCAAAAAATTGGGATCCAAGCTTTTTGCGCGGCTTAAGCGAATTCGCGGATTACTGGCCCGCGGCTTAAAGGCCCTACACTGTACTAGCTTAGCAGACCCTGTCTCACATTGCATTCAGCACTTTAATAATTTTAATCCTGTAACTGAGCAGGAAGTCTTAACTTTAATTTCTAAAATGAAGCCCACTACTTGTTCCCTAGATCCAGTGCCAACAAAACTAGTAAAAAGTGCAATGGATGTTCTTGCAGCGCCTATTCTAAACATTATCAATAGTTCATTATTGCATGGCGCAGTACCTGATTCACTAAAAGTGTCAGTCATTAAACCATTACTTAAAAAGTCAGACCTAGACCCCACATACTAAATAATTATAGGCCTATTTCAAATTTACCGTTCCTCTTTAAAATACTAGAAAAAGTAGTCACCAGTCAGCTTCAGTCACACCTTACGCATTACAATTTATTTGAGAAATAAGCAAAATACCCGCGCTTTGCAGCGGCGAAGTACTGCCTTAAAATTTTTATTAAGAAGAAAAGTAAACCTTTTTAAAATGAGGGAAAATATACCAATAATTATTTGTTAAGGATCTCTTTGTATACCACGTTGTCAGTTCGGCCCTCTGGTTGTAATATGACGAAGCTGTGCGCTGAGCTTGAGTATGCAACGTATAGTTGGCCATGTGAAAAGCAATCTTGCCTCAAATCAATGCCAACCTTTTGTAGGGTCTGTCCCTGAGACTTATTAATTGTCATTGCGAAGCAGAGCCATTACTGGAAATTGGAGGTGTTTGAATTGAAATGGGTTTTATCGATAACTTAGCATCCAGCTTTTGAGAGTTTAAACATTCATAAACATCAAAGTGTCCACTACTCAAATCGTCACCTGTGAATCTAAGATGTTTAAGAGGCATTGGCGCTTGTCCAAAGGTCTAAAATATTTGGCCATTTCGGTACACTTGAAAGCGACAACTGAACAATTCAGCGGCAGCCATCAACTCACATGCAGAACCATAGGTGAAGGACTTAAGCATTTCACTCTTATAGTGCTCCTGTGTAGTTTATCTCCTGTACCGTCATCAGTCCACACCGTGAACCTGTCCCAGTCATTCAATACATAAGACACAATGTTCTTCCGAATATCAAGAGTGAGCCTGATACGGCCATGCAATATGTAACACAGAGAATGGAAAAGGCAGGTGCCATCTCCGGGCATGGAAACCACTTGGTAAGTGACAGTTCTTTGATCGATGGTGATCACCTCGATAGACATGTTAATGGGGGTACGGTTGGAACGATAAAGGAAATGGGTACCTGAACAATGTAAACTAAGTCTAAAATACCTACACAATAACTATAGTCATAATAAACGAACAATAAAACTGCGGAAAAGCCGTGGATTATATAAAAAGGCTGCAGTTATCAGCAGGGAGACGTGAATACCGTGGCGAAGCAAGGAAGGGAATGAAGAGACTGGAGCGACGGACGGCCTTATATAGGCAGGCAGCCAACTACGTGGGAGGCGTGGGGATGGGGGACCCAACGCTGCCTCACACGGCGACCGAGCTACAGGCTATGGACGTATATATGTATGTAAGTAGGATTCAGTTAGCGTTGGGATCCCGTGTACCAAATTTCTTGAAGATGGGCCCATAAGTAACAAAGACCATTGAAAAGTTTGCCTTTTATTAGTACAGATTCCAGTCTGGTTTCCGTACTGGTCATAGTACAGAAACGGCACTAACACGGGTTGTAAATGACATTCTGATATCCTCTGATGAATGAAACTCCACTGTAATTATGTTGTTGGACTTACGTGCAGCATTTGACACCATTGATCATTCTATTTTACTGCACAGGCTAGAAAATGATGTGGGGCTTACAGACACCATGCTCGCTTGGTTTAGTTCTTATTTATCAAATCGATTCCAATATGTACAGAAATGTGCTGACAGTACTCCATCATTATACACAGAAGTTCAATATGGTGTCCCGCAGGGCTCAGTACTGGGACCTTTACTGTTTTCACTTTACATGCTTCCACTGGGATCTCTCATTAGGAAACATAATGTTAATTTTCACTCGTATGCAGATGACACCCAGTTATACCTTTCATTTAAATCAAATGAAGTTTCTCCAATGTTGTCTTTAATTAGTTGTGTTAGTGAATTAAATGAGTGGATGAATGAGAACTACTTGTCTTTAAAAACAGATAAAACAGAGATGTTAATTGTTGGAGGGAATGACGCTGATCATAACAATATTTTGTCATCATTTAACTCAGCTGGAATCCCCATTAATTTTACTGAATCAGCCTGCAATCTAGGAGTTATCTTTGACTCTAGCATGTCATTTAAAGCGCATATTACAAAGTTGTCCAAATCATGTTTCTTCCATCTTAAAAATGTTAGGAAATTAAGGCGCTTTCTAAATAAACAGGATTCTGAGAAAATAATTCATTCATTTATCTCTAGTAGTATTGACTACTGCAATGCGGTGTTCACTGGATGTTCAAACTGTTCTTTATACAGCCTCCAGTTAATCCAAAATGCGGCTGCAAGAATTACAAGAACAAGAAAATACGAACACATAACTCCAGTTCTTAAATCCTTACACTGGTTCCCGGTTAAGTTTAGGGCAGATTTCAAAATCTCCTTTTAACATATAAAGCATTAAATGGCCAAGGTCTAGCTTACTTGTCGGAACTTATCATGACTTATAAACCAGAGCGCACATTAAGATCTCAAGATGCCGGTCTGTTTATGATTCCAAGGATTAATAAAATAACAATGGGAAGTCGAGATTTTAGTTACAGGGCCCCTAAACTGTGGAATGGTCTGCCTGCTACTATAAGAGATGCCCCTTCGGTCTCAGCTTTTAAATCCCGGCTGAAGACTCACTACTTCAGTTTAGCATATCATGACTAGAGCTGCTGATTAACTGTACAGACTGCATCTCTGTTGTTACTCATTAGCACTAAAACATAAGCAACATGACAGTTATAATTGGCTACTAACCCTCACCTATTCTGTTTCTCTTCTCGGTACTCAAATGTGGCACTAAGGTAAAGTCATCCCTGATGAAGGATCCCAGGAATCATGGGAAGGAGGGGTCCTTTCATCGGATTGGCTGGCCCAGCGCTGTTTCAGCCATGGAATGGCCAAATGGGGGAGGCAGCTTTGATGGATGAGGTCTCTAGGACTCTAAATATATCCAAATCTTCTTATGTGATATCATTCACTGTTAAATACTGCTCCATACATCTAAAATTTTTATTTTTATACTGTATTGAGGATTTGTTCTGTTCTGTGTATTGTATTGTATTGACCCCCTTCTTTTGACACCCACTGCACGCCCAACCTACATGGAAAGGGGTCTCTCTTTGAACTGCCTTTCCCAAGGTTTCTCCCATTTTTCCCTACAAGGGTTTTTTGGGAGTTTTTCCCTGTCTTCTTAGAGAGTCAAGGCTGGGGGGCTGTCAAGAGGCAGGGCCTGTTAAAGCCCATTGCGGCACTTCTTGTGTGATTTTGGGCTATACAAAAATAAATTGTTTTGTATTGTATTTTATTTATATTCTAAACCAAATACAAAAGCATGGAGGCCAGAGCTTTTTTTTTTTTTTGGTCATTCTGATTTACAAGCCTTCCAGGGCACCAACCCAGACTGGTGGACAAGTTTGTGCTTGTTTGATTGTAAGAGCTCATGTTCAAGTCACCTCATTTCACTTCAGCTCTATTATTCCCCTTCACATTGAACTTCACTCTCTCCTGACCCCTAGCAGGAGAATCAGTATTACAACTCCACTGTCATGGAGGCCATATGGTGTGAGTCTCTTGCCGGCTCGGCCAAAAACTTGAGTCCTGCTTACCAAATGAAGAATAACTTCCTTGGCTAATTAAGAACTGAAGTGACAGTGTGTTACACTTCACCCAGAGTTCTTGCTCTGACTTAAGTTTACTTTTTGTTGAAATTTTTTTATGTATTTTGTTGTTAATTCTTTTTTTTTTTTTTTTTTTTTATATTGAGTGTATGGATTATTGTTTGGTTTATTGTTTTATGCTGCTGTTTTCACTGTTTTTTTGTTATCTGCTCTGTCTCCTGTATGTAGAACCCAAGGCGGCAGGGCCACCTAATCATGCAGCAGGTGTTCTGCCCCAGCAAGTATTTAAGGAAAAGCTGAAGTTGTCACTTCAACTTCGGCATTGTTTCTTTATGATTTTGACTTGCGATTCTTCTGTTTTTTTGAATTATTGGCTTCAACGTCAGCTACTATGGATGAATATATTTTTGACAAAATTATATAAATTATTAAATATCCACCTTAATAAGAAGACCGGTATCTGTGTATCTGTGTGTCCATCTGGTTACTAGGGTTAATAAGGTAAAATTTAAAAATAGGGAATACATGTAGAAGAAGAGTAATAAAAATACTTAGAAGGTCTAAAAAAAAAGAAAAAAGAAAAGAGGTTGTATCAGTCTGTTGTACACAGGCAACAGCAGTGTGGTAGAACTTGCCACATGAATGACGTTTATAGCTGTAACTGACAACTTTGCATGATGGGCAATAAATGAGTGAAAATAACAATAAATCAACAAGCAAGAAAACCCCCAACCCATTTAGGCTATAGTCTCTAAACCAGGCTAATGAGGTAGCAATCACCGACAGATTATCCCAGCAAAACAATCTGAGTAGAGGGAAGGTCAGTTTAATAAGGAATGCCAAGAGGAAGCAGCAATAATGGGCAGCTCTATCTGAAGAGGAAATACCGCCGCAAAGAAAATGGATCAGGTGCATATTATTATACCAGACCAAATGGACAACCCATGTATGAAATAAAACACATGAGGTCTACTTAATTACTTAGATCTCCACTCATAGCTTAGCTAGTGCAAATAAATAAAAGTATAGTGAAATGTGACAATAAATATTAACAACATGAAATGTGCATAAAAATAACTAAATGTGTCTCAAAATATATTTTTGTTGCTTATTTTTATGTCTTTATTTAATTATCCCTTCATTTATATATTTCAGTGACATCACACATAACATAAAACAAGCCCTGACATGGAAACTGTCACTTTTACTCGTCAAAGTTGAGAGGGTGGGTTCAAGTGCATACTGTTTTTGGATTGGTGAGTCGTGGGTAAAGAGATTGAGAAGAGGTCTACCTGCTGACTGTTCTACCAAGAGGTGGAAAACAACAGGCCACAAAGCCAGAATAACAGGAGATCTAAAGAGTAGGTGTAGGACGAGAACCATGTAAAATCAAAACTAGAAAAGTCAAACCAAACAGATGGATAAACCCAAAACAATCACAGTTGTAAGTTTGTTGACAAAAAAATCTGTAACCTGAAACACTTTAAATTGCAATTACAACAGTCAACCACAGACATGGAATATACTAAGTTTCTGGCTTATAAACCGTCACCCTAACACTGTCACTCTATGCAACCTCCAGGTTTCAACATCTAGCGACCTGCAGTTGCCTCCAGAGACAAAATGGCAGCACTTATAATGGAGTTATGGAAAGTTAAAAACAAATCTTTAGGGTGTCATTGCATAAATATACATTTCCAAAAATTTAAACAGTCCAGAAAACTAATGAGAAAAAATATTACAAGCCAGGAAAAATGTATAAAATCTGGAGTTTACAACACTGACTCTGTGGTGCCAGAACAACAATCTCACCCTTGATGTCAGCAAAACCAAGCAGCTGGTTCATCGACCTCAGGAAGCAAAAGATAAGTCCTGCAGCCATTTACATCAGAGAGGACACCGTTGAGAGAGCGAACAGCTTTACTTGGAGGAACTATTACCGGTAATAATGAACTAAAGTGGGCATAAAACATTTTGTCTTGTATCTAAAAGGTTCGCAAGCACCTGTACTTTCTCATATGTCTGAGTACAGATTGCATTTCTCCATCTGTCCTCACACATCTACAGGTGTACAGTGGGGTCCATCATCACTGGGTACATCATATCCGGGTATGACACCTGCTCACCCCAAGATCAGAAAGCACTGTAGAATGTGGCATAGAACATTACTGACACAAAGATATATTCTCTTCAGGACATTTACAACATTCTCTACCTTAAACTGGCAAACAGGATAATGAAAGACCTCAGCCTTCCTGAACAGGCATTTTTCTCACTCCTGCCTTCTGGCACACAGTACAAGGTCAATGGGACTATATAAATAAAATATATTATTATTAATGGCACTCGCACCAGTAGATTCAGGGACATTTTCTATCCAAAAGTTGTAAGATTATTAAACATCCGATCATAAGAACAAATTGTGTACCATAAAACCACTGTATTTATGTATGTTGCATGCTATGTATACTTTTGTTTGGGTGTCTTTTTCTTGGTATTGTACTACTGTCCTGTTCTGAGCAGAAATGTAGGTAAGAGTTTCATTCTACAATTACAATAAAATTGAATTTTGTACATTTTATTATTATACAGTAATCCCTCCTCCATCGCGGGGGTTGCGTTCCAGAGCCACCCGCGAAATAAGAAAATCCGCGAAGTAGAAACCATATGTTTATATGGTTATTTTTATATTGTCATGCTTGGGTCACAGATTTGCGCAGAAACACAGGAGGTTGTAGAGAGACAGGAACGTTATTCAAACACTGCAAACAAACATTTGTCTCTTTTTCAAAAGTTTAAACTGTGCTCCATGACAAGACAGAGATGACAGTTCAGTCTCACAATTAAAAGAATGCAAACATATCTTCCTCTTCAAAGGAGCAAACAAATCAATAGGGCTGTTTGCTTTTAAGTATGCGAAGCACCGCGGCACAAAGCTGTTGAAGGCGGCAGCTCACACCCCCTCTGTCAGGAGCAGAGAGAGAGAAAGAGACAGAAAAAAAATCAATACGTGCCCTTCGAGCTTTTAAGTATGCAAAGCACCGTGCAGCATGTCACTTCACGAAGCAGCTGCACAGAAGGTAGCCAACGTGAAGATAATCTTTCAGCATTTTTAGACGAGCGTCCGTATCGTCTAGGTGTGCGAACAGCCCCCCTGCTCAATCCCCCTATGTCAGGATCAGAAAAAGTCAGCGCAAGAGAGAGAGAGAGAGAGAGAGAGAAGTAAGCTGGGTAGCTTCTCAGCCATCTGCCAATAGCGTCCCTTGTATGAAATCAACTGGGCAAACCAACTGAGGAAGCATGTACCAGAAATTAAAAGACCCATTGTCCGCAGAAATCTGCGAACCAGCAAAAATAAATATGCTTACATATAAAATCCGCGATAGAGTGAAGCCGCGAAGCGCGATATAGCGAGGGATCACTGTAAGCAGATTATCGGACAGATGCCTTTTCACTTTTCTACAAAGATATTAGTCATTTGCTCGGTTTTTGGAGATCTCACAACTCAACCGTTGGCTCAGGTTGCACCCTGATGGGCATTATACTCTGAGAGCTGCTTTACTTAGAAAATATTTCTTGACAGAAGGGTCATGTGCACCATATTGTTTCTGATAGCCCAACCATTAAGCCATTGGCCATTCCACTTCATAGTTTACTGGGCCATAAGTCTATTCAGGCATTACAGATTCAGATTACCTTAGGTATTGTCATACAGCATGCCAGCATGAGAACACAGACTTGCACAAAGTGCAAATGAAACATCAATGTAACCAAAATTGGGGTGGTGCTTTTTTTTTCTTGAATTACTTAAACTTTTTGTTCTTTTCCAAATATTTGGTACATTTTGTTAATTTTCTTTTTGTTCTGTTTGTGTTTTATTTCTTTAACATGGTGTTGTTTATTAATTTCATTTTAATAGGAGTATTTTTATTAACAGTTGAGGTTTCATCCACAGTCTCAGATGGGGAAGAGATGTTAATGATGACCTTTTAACCTGTTGCTTCAATGAAGTCATACACTATGCTCTTCTGACTTGATTCCCAGGCAAAAATGAAACAAATGGTCTGAAATGGTAGTGACCATGAACAACCATACTCTATATATATAAAATCCTAAGCCTAAAAGTGCAACGATTTTATTTTTTGTCACGCTTTAAATCGGGCTTATTTTAAAACCTACATATATACGTTTGGTATTATGCTTTTCAGAATTTATCTCACTTTAATGTGATGTTGTTAGATTTTCAGATTCTTATTCCATTTTTAAATTATAAACTAAAATATGAAGAAAGTCGTGGTTTTTAATATCAAGAAAGTCATGGTTTCTATTTTTGATTGAGCAAACTTTCTTTCACAGGAACAAACTATTAAAAAAAATTATCTATGCATAACACCAATGCTTGTATTTAGGTAATTTAGTTAGCTGAAGGCTTGCCCCCCTAGTATGTGTTGTGATGGACGGCCAGCATTTCAGTCTGGCCGGGATGTCCCTGAACAGAAAAAAAGAGGAAGAGCAGGCTTTTCAGGGCACTGCATCCCCCAGGACGCTAGGTGGCAGCTCCCCTGGATGGAAATGGTTCCCCGGATTCCCTCAGGGCATCATGGGACATGGAGTCCATTTCCTCAGTCCTGTTGGGTGCCGTGGGTGCTGCCAGGGGGAGTTCACAAGGAACCTGGGGACTCCTATTGTTATTACGACCCGGAAGTACTTCGGAGGCACAAGGACGGAAGCCCACAGTACTTCCAGGCTACTTGAAAAGGATGACGTGGCATTTGACCCGGAGAAGGAACACTTCCGGGTCATGGACTTTTTAAAGGACTTTGGGATTCCCAGCAGGGGAGCCGGAGTTGGGTGATAGAGTGACAGAGCTGCTGGGAGGAGTGGAGGATTGTGATTATTGATTATTGTTTATTATTATTGGAGAATTGTGAAGTGTGTGGTGCTTTGTGCATTTATTGAAGAAAAATTATTAAAGATTCTTCTTGATGCTTTTTATAAGTGTGTCTTGGATGTTTGTCTGGTGGGTTTAGCGGGGCAACAGCACCTCTAGCATCCACAATGTATGTATGTATATACAGTATACGTATATATATACTAGCAAAATACCCGCGCTTTGCAGTGGCGAAGTACTGCCTTAAAATTTTTATTAAGAAGAAAAGTAAACCTTTTTAACCTGAGGAAAAAAATATACCAATAATTATTTGTTAAGGATCTGTTTGTCAGTTCAGCCCTCCATTTGTAATATGACCAAGCTGTGCGCTGAGCTCACTCTTGAGAATGCAACGTACAGTTGGCCATGTGAAAAGCAATCTTGCCTCAAATCAAAGCCAACCTTTTGTAGGGTCTGTCCCTGAGACTTTTTGTCATTGCGAAGCAGAGCCTTACTGGAAATTGGAGGTGTTTGAATTGAAATGGGAGATCAGAGGGTATAACGGGGATGCGAGGAATAAAAACTCTCTCCCCTGAGCCACTGCCAGTAAAAATAGTTGCCTCAATTAGGTTCTTTTGCAGACACGTGACCTGAAGTCTCGTGCCGTTACAAAGTTTCGGTGGCTGTAAGATTCTCAGTAACATTATTGGGGCCCCAACCTTCAAAATTAGATTATGCTCAGGAGTGCCTGGAGGATTCAGAGTGTGGGGAAACTCTACCGGATAGTGCACCGCGTCTTCCACTTCTACAACTGAATCCACAGACTGATACGTTTTCGGTTGTGAAGGTAGTTCTTGAATAAAATGTGGCTTATAGTCGTAGTCATGTCATTTTTTGGTGTCAGGATAGCTCTCTCCCTCAACCATGACACGTCGTTTTCGTGGAGATTTCGTAGATTGGGGTAAACATTTTGAAGAAGGCTTTGTAAGAGGCATTGGCGGTTGTCCAAAGGTGTAAAATATTTGGTCATTTCGGTACACTTGAAAGCAACAACCAAACAATTCAGCGGCAGCCATCAACTCACATGCAGAACCATAGGTGAAGGACTTAAGCATTTCACTCTTATAGTGCTCCTGTGTAGTATAATTATCTCCTGTGCCGTCATCAGTCCACACCTTGAACCTGTCCCAGTCATTCAATACATAAGACACAATGTTCTTCCGAATATCAAGAGTGAGCCTGATACGGCCATGCAATATGTAACACAGAGAATGGAAAAGGCAGGCGCCATCTCCGGGCATGGAAACCACTTGGTAAGTGACAGTTCTTTGATCGATGGTGATCACCTCGATAGACATGTTAATGGGGGTACAGTTGGAACGATAAAGGAAATGGGTACCTGAACAATGTAAACTAAGTCTAAAATACCTACACAATAACTATAATCGTAATAAACGAACAATAAAACAGCGGAGAAGCCGTGGATTAATTAAAAAGGCTGCAGTTATCAGCAGGGAGACGTGATTACCATGGCGAAGCAAGGAAGGGAATGAAGAGACCAGAGCGACGGACGGCCTTATATAGGCAGGCAGCCAACTCCATGGGAGGCGTGGGGATGGGGGACCCAATGCCGCCTCACACAGCGACCGAGCTACAGGCTATGGACGTATATATGTACATAAGTAGGATTCATTTAGAATTGGGAACCTGTGTACCAAATTTCTTCAAGATGGGCCCATAAGTAACAAAGACCGTTGGAAAGTTCAATATGGTGGTCGACAGTGGCGTCATACCACCGAAATAAGTACGTTCATCGGTTTCGGTTAGCGCAGGGAATCCACCTACCAAATTTCATGAAGATGGGGCCATAAGTAAGAAAGTTTAACATGGCGGACGTTGTCAACCGTTATGACCGTTACACATAGAATTTCTAAATGAAACCTGCTTAACTTTTGTAAGTAAGCTGTAAGGAATGAGCCTGCCAAATTTCAGCCTTCTACCTACACGGGAAGTTGGAGAATTAGTGATGAGTGAGTCAGTAAGTCAGTGAGGGCTTTGCCTTTTATTAGTATAGACTAGCAAAATACCCGCACTTCGCAGCAGAGAAGTAGTGTTTTAAAGAGGTTATGTAAACATATATATACATAAACATATATACATACAGTATATACATATATATACATATCTACATATACACATATCTACATATACATATATATATATATATACATACATATATATACATATACAGTATATATACACATATCAACATATATATATATACACACATACATAGACACACACATACATATATATATATATTGTAGCCAGTAGAGGCGTGGAGCCACCTCTAACACCCTCAGGTACCACTCCAGACACTGGATAAAAGTCCAATTATTATTTATTAAATAATGATACTGTGCACAAAGCACCCTCCACTCCACACTCATAAATCACAAATAAACTCTTTCTCAAACCAATCCTCCTCGCCCAGACACTTCGCCACCCTACCTCCCAGCTCAGCTCAATGTCTGGGCTTTCCCACAATCCTTTTATACACCCTGACCCGGAGGTGTTCCTGCCCAATCAGTCCACAGTTCCTTTTCCCTTCTGGGTCAGGGTAAACAGTCCTTTTCTTCAACCCGGGAGCACGTCATTTCTTCCTGTCACGTGACCGTGACATACTCCCGGGTTATAGGGCACATAAGAGTCCACGACCCCTCCTACAGCGACTCCCGGTGGCCCCCAAGGTATCCAGCAGGGCTGTGTATAAAAACTACATAGTCCATGAGGCCCTGCTGGAACTCGGGGCACGGCCACGCTGCTGGGAGAGCTCCTCCTGGCGGCCTGGGGGTGAGGGCCAGAGTAAAAAGCCGGCAATCCTTCACAATTCCCCCCCCTTAGTGAAGCGAACTGGGGCGAAGCGTCCAGCCCCGCGAGGGACGTCCTCCTCTAGGAGGACGCATTAGCCGGACCTTGGCTATGTCTAGGCCCCCCAGCGAACCTTGGGGGAACGGTGCATCTTCTGTCCCACCGCTCCCCTGTCCTCTGGGGACAACTTCGCCACACGTGGCCCAGCCGACGGCAGTTGTAACACCGACAATGTCCACCTGGTTGTCCCCCTCTGCGAGACCAGAAACATTTCGGGAATTCCGTCAGCGACATCTCCGCCCCTTTTTCCGCCAAGGAGGGTTCTACGCCCGCTTTGCTGCTCTCCGCCCTTCTCTCTGTCTTGTCAGGAGACCCGTGTTTCAGCTTGTGGATCTCCTGCTTACTCTGGGGCTTGTGCACAGCGTGAGGCTCTCTTTGGAGAAGAGAGAGCCTCTTTGCTGTTTGCACGCCCGTTGTCCTATGCATTATAGGAGGCGGTGTCATTAGTACCACCTCGCCCCGGGTAACAGCACTTTTCAGCTACCCCGGTTTAATTGGCACTTCCTCCGCCCCTCCAGTAACGAGCGACAACTCCCTCTTCACGCGGGTTGGGGTCTCGAGGTCCGTATCGCTCCGGGAAGCCGTCTCGTACCGCTGTCCCGGTTCGATCGGACCTTCACCCGTCCACTCAGTCACCATGCCACGCTCAACTGTCAGGCACACAGCGCTTTGGCAGCCGCTACTTATTAAACGCGGTGCCGGATCGCACTGTGTTCCCTTATGATATTCGGTATGGCTTGGGCTTACCTGTACCGCTGCATCACACGAGACCGGGGCTTCTCGGCCTAATCGCCGCAGGTATTCCATCAGTCCCTTTAGCGGTGCCTCGGCTGTAGCTCCCAACTCTTCCACACGTTCCTTTACTTCCTTCAGTCCCTGAAAGAAAGTATACACGGGCTCGAGGTATTTCTCGAGCTCCCGTAAGTCCATATAGTTAGTTATTTCGGCCGGAGGTACTTTCGCTTCTGCGTTTGTCTCACCTGCCGGCCTGGAGCCAATGAGCACGTCCATCCCTGGCACGTGTTCGGCTGAGTCGTGCAAAGGCTTCTGGGATTTGGAGTCTTCAGAGGGACGGCTGGCTACTCCGAGCCGGCTGAGATCTGCCTTTTTTCTTTTAACGGCAGACCCTTCAGCCACATCCCGCCCCTCTTTACCTTTCTAAATGATCGGCGCTGCTCTGCTCGCCTCCCCCTTCCCCTTCCGGGAGTCCAGAGTCGTCAGGGGAAAGACGACCTCACTTACGGACCACAACTGACCTTCTATATCCCGGCATCCATCACGCGCAGTCACACGACGCGTGTCAGCGAATAAACAGGCTCCTTCCTGGTCAGGTGACTTCGTGTTTATCCCACGTCGTTCCCAGCCTGCACCAGGATGGTCCACGTGATCGTCGTCCTCGAATAAGCTCCCCAGCTGTACATCTACAGACTCTTCGTCATCGCGGCCATCTTGCCCAGGTATGAGGCATGCGTCTTTATTAAATGATTTCCGCTCGGCCCCTGCAAAACAAGAAAATACAGTTCCTTGCGCCTCGGGTACGGTCGCGACACATACCTCCGACATATGAGGGATTGCCTCAGGCTCCAGCACAGCCATCTCTTCACTGCGTTGTTGTTGCCTTAGCCAGTGCTCCCTTCACAGCGTCGATTTCTTCCCTGGCTTCCGCAGGACCCGTCAGGTAAGACCACAGCGTCGCGGCGTCCTCCGGTGGCCACATTTCTGCGAGTTTCTGTATTGTGGGAGCTTGCTCATTCTTTCTTTTGGATTTTTTCCCCATCATGAACCAGTAAGAGACGAGACTCATCACCGTCATGGGTGGTGTTTGCACCTCTGTGTGTTCAAGAGCTACCTTCTTAGGGTTTTCTGCCACCACAAAATTTGTTTTGAAATGCAGGTTTCTGCCAACGGACGGCCAGAGTATCCTGCCGACTACGCCAGTGTAGCAGTAGAGGCGTGGAGCCACCTCTAACACCCTCAGGTACCACTCCAGACACTGGATAAAAGTCCAATTATTATTTATTAAATAATGATACTGTGCACAAAGCACCCTTCACTCCACACTCATAAATCACAAATAAACTCTTTCTCAAACCAATCCTCCTCGCCCAGACACTTCGCTACCCTACCTCCCAGCTCAGCTCAATGTCTGGGCTTTTCCACAATCCTTTTATACACCCTGACCCGGAGGTGTTCCTGCCCAATCAGTCCACAGTTCCTTTTCCCTTCCGGGTCAGGGTAAACAGTCCTTTTCTTCAACCCGGGAGCATGTCGTTTCTTCCTGTCACGTGACCGTGACGTACTCCCGGGTTATAGGGCTTACAAGAGTCCACGAGCCCTCCTACAGCAACTCCCGGTGGCCCCCAAGGTATCCAGCAGGGCTGTGTATAAAAATGAGGCCCTGCTGGAACTCGGGGCACGTCCACGCTGCTGGGAGAGCTCCTCCTGGCGGCCTGGGGGGGAGGGCCGGAGTAAAAAGCCAGCAATCCTTCACAGATACACACACACAGACAGACAGATAGAGATAGATATATAGAGAGATAGAGAGAGAGAGAGAGACACACACAGAGAGAGAGAGAGAGAGAGGAGAGAGACGAGAGAGAGAGCGAGAGAGAGAGAGATACACATACAGACACATAGAGAGACAGAGACAGAGGGACATAGAGATACATATCTACATACATACACATGAGCGAGCGAGCGAGCATATATCTATCTATATCTATCTATATAGCTAGCTAGATAGATAGATAGTATATATATATAGCAAAATACCCGCGCGGCGCAGCGGAGAAGGAGTGTGTTAAAGACGTTATGAAAAAGAAAAGGAAAACACTTTAAAAATAACGTAACAGGAGGGCCAGGGGAAGGGGGGGGCGGGGAGGAGGGGGGCGGCAGAGAGAGAGAGATATATAGGATATAGATATAGATAGAGAGATAGATAGATAGAGAGACACACACACACACACACAGATAAACAGATAGATACATATACATATAGAGGGAGAGATACATAGCTACATATACACATATCTACATATTGGGATAAATAAAGTATCTATCGATCTAGCTATCTATCTATCGATCTAGCTATCTAGCTATCTATCTATCGATCTAGCTATCTATCTATCTATCTATCTATCTATCTATCGATAGACAGATAGATAGATACATATACACATCCACATATATATATACATATATATATATATACACATATCAACATATATATACACATACGTATACACACATACATATACACATACATACATACACACATATATATATATATACACAGACACATATATATACATATAGATTTACATATACACATATATATATACATATCTACATATATATACACATATATATATATATATATATATATATACATATCTACATATATATATACACATATATATATACATATCTACATATATATATATATATATATATATATATATAATATATATATATATATATAGCTGATTACCCAGTGGATACACTCACTGAGTGCAAGAGAAAAAAATAAAATGTAGTATGTATAAAATAAGTTTGTTAATTGCCAAATTTATTTTTCCACAAATAAAGAGCATTTACAATAACATAGAAATCAATATAAACAACATTAACATCATTATCATATGAGAATATGAAGTAATATATAAGAAGCACATTGCATATAAATATAAATTATTAAACAGTAAAATCTTCTTCTATAATACGCTACCGTGGCTATTCGTTTGTCTGTCCAGGATTTTAAATCACCTGTAGCTCGCAAACCGTTTCACCTATTGACTTGAAATTTGGTACACATATACTACGTCACGTCTACTATTCGCTTTCGGGGTGATGATTTTATTACTCTTTTTATCTTTATTTTATTTTATTGTAGAATCAACTCACAGCTGCGCGCACCAGTGCGGCCGTGGTGGATGCGTACGGGTGCCGTTTTCATTCCCTACCACCTTCGCTAATCATTCTTGAGGCAGATTGAAGACTTAAGTGCCAGCTTAACTGAAAAATTAAAGAAAACATACTAAGTTATCGCAACACAAAAACTAACTTAATCAGTTTTAACGGGAAAAGATGCCGACGAAAGAAGAGAAGCAGCGGGACGCTAGGGTGAAGAGCTGCTCATTAAGCAGCAAGCGCATCAACCTCTGAGCAAACGAATGCTAAACGTACAGAGAAAGAGGATAAATAACATGAATGCTCATGTCAAGTGTATTCACTCCACGTTATCGTGCAGTGCGCTGTTACTGGTATTTTGATAAAAGAATTTGAACAACATATAATAAGCGTATAAATTATTAAACAGTAAAACATTAACATTTAAGAAGTAAAGATACATTGAGTACTACTGCAGCGCTTTCGGGTATAGTACATTTTTTGTTTGCCCATTACATGCATAAATGTATACATTTTTTGGTGTACCTACCCGAGAACACGCGACATGACCCGGCAGTTAAAAGTTTCTCGCTCCAGCAATTTTAACTCTGTTACAAAGTCATCCAAAGTCTCGTTTATACCTGGTGTCTTCTCATTAAACTTGTATCTCGCGAATATGGTATTGCAAACGGCAGCGGGAGCGTTTCTATAAACTCAATTTAAACTTACAGTTTACACCGTGCTTTGAAGATGCATAGTACGCGACACGTGTTTCGCCGTAATTGTGGGCTCATCAGGCGTACACATTCACCGCACTCCCTTACGGGAATCGAACCTTGGACGTCAGCGCTAGAGGCGAAGCCCCTAACGTTGTGCCACAGCGTGTGGTTTGTTCATTTGACAGCATGTAGATCGGGGTAATTACATTGCAGGCATTCGTAGTCTGATTCACAATCTGATTGTATGGGTGGTTACCTACCAGGTAACGCTTGTGGTTGGTCAGCAAGTCGGCTAACTTCTGCCACGGTGCCCTCTTTCAGTTGCGAGAAGCAGATCATAGAATGGTTGAAATAGTTTAATATATATAGAAAAATCCCCGCGCTTCGCAGGGGCAAATATGGTATTGCAAACGGCAGCGGGAGCGTTTCTATAAACTTAATTTAAAGTTACGGTTTATACCGTGCTTTGTTTCATATTCTTTTCCTACCTTATCAATTGTGTAATGTGTTTTTTGAACAGGTTTGATTCATCGAAGTGATCACTCCTGCTGCGTTCAGTCACTTCACGTGAGCCGCTCTCTTGTGTGATGTTGCAATGTCCACGGGTTTATTTAATGTTAGCTAAGACCCGGCAGTTAAAAGTTTCTCGCTACAGCAATTTTAACTCTGCTACAAAGTGATCCAAACTCTCGTTTATACCTCGTGTCTTCTCATTAAACTTGTATCTCGCGAATATGGCATTGCAAACGGCAGCGGGAGCGTTTCTATAAAGTTAATTTAAGGTTACGGTTTACACCGTGCTTTTTTATACCTCGTGTCTTCTCATTAAACTTGTATCTCGCGAATATGGTATTGCAAATGGCAGCGGGAGCGTTTCTATAAACTTAATTTAAACTTACGGTTTACACCGTGCTTTTTTATACCTCGTGTCTTATGAAGATGCTTGTATGCGTCACTCACTCGCTTCTTATTGTTTCGCTGCCTTGTCAATTGTATAATGAATGTTTTCTTCAGCGCTCTTTGGGGCTCCTCCTTCTTTTCTACGTACTGAGTTCACAGTCAGTTCACATGATTACGTGGAAGGCGTGATGACGCGACACGCAACTCCGTCTCCTACGGCCATCTTGCTGCCTTCCATTACAGTATATGGACAAAAAAGAGGTTCCAGTTATGACCATTACGCGTAGAATTTCGAAATGAAACCTGCCTAACTTTTGTAAGTAAGCTGAAAGGAATGAGCCTGCCAAATTTCAGCCTTCTACCTACACGGGAAGTTGGAGAATTAGTGATGAGTGAGTGAGTGAGTGAGTGAGTGAGTGAGTGAGTGAGTGAGTGAGTGAGTGAGTGAGTGAGTGAGTGAGTGAGTCAGTCAGTCAGTCAGTCAGTCAGTCAGTCAGTCAGTCAGTCAGTCAGTGAGCATACTGATACAAAAAACAATATTAAATTAAAGATTGATAATAATGCAGGTAAAAACAGACAATAACTTTGTATAATGTTAATATTTACCCCCCCGGGTGGAATTGAAGAGTCGCATAGTTTGGGGGAGGAACGATCTTCTCAGTCTGTCAGTGGAGCAGGACAGTGACAGCACTTTGTTGCTGAAGCTGCTCTTCTGTCTGGAGATGACACTGTTTAGTGGATGCAGTGGATTCCATAATTGATAGGAGCCTGCTTAGCGCCCATCGCTCTGCCACAGATGTCAAACTGTCCAGCTCCGTGCCAACAATAGAGCCTGCCTTCTTCACCAGTTTGTCCAGGCGTGAGGCGTCTTTCTTCTTAATGCTGCCTCCCCAGCAGCATCTTATTGCAGATGTTGAAGGACGCCAGCCTTCTAAGGAAGTAGAACCGGCTCTGTCCTTTCTTACACAGAGCATCAGTATTGGCAGTCCAGTCTAATTTATCATCCATCTGTACTCCCAGGTATTTATAGGTCTGCACCATCTGCACACAGTCACCTCTGATGATCACGGGGTCCATGAGGGGTCTGGGCCTCCTAAAATCCACCACCAGCTCCTTGGTTTTGCTGGTGTTCAGGTGTAGGTGGTTTGAGTCGCACCATTTAACAAAATCCTTGATTAGGTCCCTATACTCCTCCTCCTGCCCACTCCTGATGCAGCCCACGATAGCAGTGTCGTCAGCAAACTTTTGCATGAGGCAGGACTGGTTTATATATATATATATATATATATATATATATATATATATATATATATATATATATATATATATATATATATATATATATATATATATATATATATATATATATATATATATAAACACGTACACACAAACAGGTCAAATCCCATTATCTCATTATAGCAATTCCCGAAGTGATGAAATTTTCCGAATAACAAATACTTTTAGTATGCCTGGACAAACATTCATATAACATTATGTTTAATAGATTTCATTTAACAAAATATAAATTTCAGCATAACTAACAGTTTTTCGACCAAAAATGACCACTGAAGATACTATTGAGATGCAAAAATATTTAATTCCACACCTATACTTTCATCGAGTCTCAAGAACACTGCAACAGGCTGTCTCTTTCTTGTTAGACGAAAAGAAAGTGACAGTCTGTTGGGAAATTTCTGGTCTTGGGCAGTCTCGGTGAGGCTCAGTGAGAGTGTAGGCACGACATCATACACATAGCCGAATTCTGAGTCATTGATCCACCAAGCGTCTGGTGGGTAGTTGTGTCACGTGCGGATACTGTACTGTTCCGAGTTTCATAGCACTTCTCAAAGTTTTCTTTGCAATAAACAAAAAAAAAGTGAGAAATGGCATCAGTTTCCACTGAAAAAAAAATTTAGCATCTAATGTCTCAATTTCAAAAAAAATATGTTTTTCATTTTAAGAAGTGCTGTTTTTTATACAGGTATTGTCAAGCTTAGGTCTCAGAGTTATTTGCATGAGAGACAGAAAGGTGAGTCCAAGTGTCCAAGGAACATACAGGTACAGTACTTTATTACTGTACAGAGAAGGCAGGTACAGTCTCAAGACATCTTTCAGAGTAGGAGCTGTTACTTCAGCACTCAAGCACACAACGTAAGAGCCAAGACATGGTAATAGTCTTGCTTTAGCTCCCATCTTCAGATAAGAAGAACACCAGCGGCTTGGAATCACGGCTGTGGCAGACCAGGAGAGTGCGAGGAAGAACATGTAAAAGCCCAGTGTTAAATATTCAAAACATTGTGTGTCAGACATGTTAGGTGGTAAGCCTGATCTTGCAGAGGACAACCAATTACTTTGTCTTTGGTTAACTGTTTACCCGATACAGCAGAGCAGCTACAGATCTGTCCTTGTGTCGCTGCTATTAGAGATGGTGAATCGCCCACAACCCCGCTCACAACAGTATACGTTATTTCACAATATTTGTTATAATGAAATTTCTGTACTAATGAAATATTTTCATGAATTTCGTTACAATATGATTCTGCCTGTATATATAGTATATAAAATATAATATACTAGGGGGCTTTGCCCCCTGCTCGCTTCGCTTGCCAACCCTCTGGCCTGTGCTATGCGCCAGCCACTTCGCATCTCTGTTGCTCGTGTATGTGGATTTCACTTTCACCAAATAACAAATCTTTTAATTCTCGTGGAAACGCCTCTTCATTGGGAAGAAACACTACTTTTCCCTGATGGCAACACGAATTAGACGATCTACAAGTCTCGGACTTAAAGTTTAAAGCCGAACAATATCTACATACTTCTGTCATATGACCTATGTCCATATATTGATCTCTTTTTGCTGTTCCGTTATTTCAGTCATAATTTCCGTTTGTTAGTGCTAATGCAATCTTTACTATCAGTTTTTTGAGACTTTCGAATTTTAATACTTACATAATCTCTAACCTGCTCTGTATGTGTATCACGCCAATGCTTTTGAACCTCTTTACGATGTTCTACTTTGTCTTCTATTCTTTGTCTTTTATTTCCGACCCCACTTGGAGCTGAGAGCGCAGGAACTGTGTCTGACAATAGCATTCACACAATTGAGAAGTGAGTGGACTGTGGGCGTGGTTGTAAATGTTTGAGAGGAGGGCAGGACTTGTCAAAATCTCTTGGCAAAAAGTCTTGTCTCGTGGGACCTGAAATTATCTCTTGCGGCAGTTGAAATTATCTCCGAGAAAGTCTCGTCTCAGGATTTCCTTTTATAATAGAGAGATATTATATAATATGTAATATATATGCATTTATATAAATAAGGTTGTGCTCATAAGTTTACATATCCTGACAGAATTTGTAAGATGTGTACCATACTTTAAAGAAAAGATGACTGATCAGGCAAAACACATTTCATTTTGTGAGGGATGGCCGACCATGTATTCTGGCCCACACCTCCAAACCACCAGGTGGAGCCCTCCCAGCAGTATGGAGGCTCCCCAAATTCCAGCAGGGCCTCATGGACCTTGTAGTTTTTACAAACAGCCCTGCTGGATATCATGGGGACCACCAGGAGCCGCTGTAGGGAGGCTTGGGGAGTGCTATGTGCCCTATAACCCGGAAGCACGTCCTGGTCACATGGACAGAAGGAACAACGTGCTTCCAGGATGAAGAAAAGGACTTTTAATCTGGAAGTGATAACGAATCATGGACTGAAGGGTTGGAACCACTTCCGGGTCAGGAGATATAAAAGGAACTTGGGAAAGCCCAGACGCTGAGCTGAGCTGGGAGGAAGGGTGGCTAAGTGTCTGGGAGAGGATTGTGTATTGTTATTGATTCACTGGAGTATTGTTAATTGTATGAGTAGTGTGGAGTGGAGGGTGCTTAGTGCACGTTATTATAATAAAAATAATAAGTCTTGTACTTTTACCTAGTGTTTGGCGTGGTACCTGAGGGTTCAAGAGGACGATAGCGCCCTCTACTGCTACAATTTACTTTTAACGGAATCCAAGTTATACACAACCACAAACAAAACACAGTAATAAGGAAAATAACGAGATGGTCCCTGTTCAAAAGTTTGCACACCCTTAGTTCTTACTACTGTGTGTTGCCACCTAAAACATCATTGATGACATGCAGTCTTTTTTTGATAGTTGTGGATGAGGCCCTTCATTTTCTCAGGTGGTACAGTTTCCCATTTTTCTTGGGAAAAAGCTTCAGATCCTGTAAATTCTTGGGTTGCCTTGCATGAACTGCATGTTTGAGATCTCTCCAAAGTGGCTTAATCAAATTCAAGTCAGGAAACTGTGATGGCCACTCCAACACCATCACTTTTTTCTGCTACAGCCACGGAAGGGTCAACTTGGCCTTGTATTTTAGATTATTGTCACATTGGAAGATCCAAGTGCGTTCCACGTACAGCTTCCAGACTGATGAATCCAAGTTGTCCTCCAATATTTTTCTGTAACATGCTGCATTCATCTTGACATCAATTTTCACTAAGTTTCCTGTGTTGCTATAGCTCTCACACCCCAAGAACATCAGAGATACACTTCCATGCTTCACAGTAGGGATTATGTACTTTTCTTCATTGGCCTTGTTGTATCCTCTCCAGACATAGCATTTATGGTTGTGACCATAAAGTTCAATTTTGGTCTCATTTTTCCAATGGACTTTGTTACAGACGTTTTGAGGCTTGTCTAGATGCTGTTAGGCATATTGTCAGTGGGTTGTTTTGTGGCGTTGGCACAGTAATGGCTTTTTTTATTGTAACTGGACCATGCAGCCCAAGTACCTCCTTATTGTGCATCTTGAAACAGCAACGCCACTTATTTGCAGGGAAGTCTGTATCTCAGCTAAAGTAGCTTGTGGGTTTTTCTTGGTAGCTCAACAAATGATCCTAGCATTTGTGGCTCAAATCTTGATTGTAACCTGACCATGGCCTGTATAAAAACAGAACCCCTAACTTTCCACTTTTTTATCAGAAACTGAACACCACTGACAGGCATTTTTAGATCTCTGGATATCTTTCTATATCCTTATACTGATTTATAAAAATCAACAACCTTTTCACACAGGTCCTTTGACAGTTCTTTTGCATTCTCCATTGCTTGGTATCCAGCAAAGTCAGTGCAGCTCTTTATGAATTTAAATTTACTATTTACAGACACTGATTACAATCAATGAAGTTACAGATGTGGACACTCTCCTACAGTTACTCTTAATTTGAATGTGTGTGTCAGCTTGTGTGTATATTATCAGCCACAACATTCAAGAGTATGTAAAATTTTGGTCAGGCCCATTTGGGTGATTTCAGTTATAATTATGATTTTAAAAGGGCACACACAATTATGTGACAATAAATTACCCTGCCTGAGAACACTGCCTAATTAAAAGGAAAGCTTTCTGCATGATTACTTATATTTTCCAAACAATGGCTAATATTTCACAAATTCTGCCAGGGTATGTAAACTTATGAGCACCACTGTATATAAAACCGTTTAATTACAGTACTGTTTTTAATCTTCTGATTATTTGATTTGTTTGCTTTCAATTTTGTCTCTTTAGGCAAAACTTATTTTTTGCTCCATTTTCCTGCCTTGCCTTTTGCCTTTTCTTAAATGCTCAATACATTGTTAAATTATAAAGGAATATTGTTTTTTGTTCTTTGAACCATGGCTATTTAAATACATTTTTTCCAGACCTTCTAAATAGGTGTTTCCGAAGTTTAAAAGCCTTAGCCCCATTTTATTCCTTTGCTGGCCAGAAGACTGCCCTTTGAGTTGGGGTTAGCCTGTCTGGGGTGAGGGCAATCCAGTAGGCAAACCTGAAATAAAGCCAAGTCTGGCTTTTTGTGTGATCTTTAGGCTGGCTCCCCATTTTTGAGCTTTGTTATGTCAGGAATCAGAATGGTTATATAGTTCATTGTATTGAGCACAAGATGAGAAAGGATATACAGTTCTATGAAAAAGTTTGGGAACCCCTCTTTATTCTTTGGATGTTTGTTTATCATTGGCTGAGCTTCCAAAGTAGCAACTTCCTTTTAATATATGACATGCCTTATGGAAACAGTAGTACAGTATTTCAGAAGTGACATTAAATTTATTGGATTAACAGAAAATATGCAATATGCATCATAACAGAATTAGACAGGTGCATAAATTTGGGCACCCCAACAGAGATTTTACATCAATACTTAGTTGAACCTCCTTTTGCAAATATAACAGCCTCTAGACACCTCCTATAGCCTTTGATGAATGTCTGGATTCTGGATGGAGATATTTTTGACGATTCTTTCATACAAAATCTCTCCAGTTCAGTTAAATTTGATGGCTGCCGAGTATGGACAGCCTGCTTCAAATCATCCCATAGATTTTCGATGATATTCAAGTCATGGGACTGTGAGGGCCATTCCAGACCATTGTACTTCTCCATCTACATGAATGCCTTTGTAGATTTCAAACTGTGTTTTGGGTCATTGTCTTGTTGGAATAGCCAACCCCTGCGTAACTTCAACTTTGTGACTAATGCTTGAACATTATCCTGAAGAATTTGTTGATATTGGGTTGAATTCATGTGACCCTCGACTTTAACAAGGGCCCCAGTCCCAGAACTAGCCACACGGTCCCACAGCATGATGGACCCTCCACTAAATTTGACAAAAGGTAGCTGGTGTTATTCTTGGAATGTGGTGTTCTTCTTCCGCCATGCAAAGCGCTTTTTGTTATGACCAAATAACTCAATTTTTGTCGCATCAGTCCAAAGCACTTTGTTCCAAAATGAATCTGGCTTGTTCAAATAAGCATTTGCATACAACATTAGTTAGACATGTTAAAATTATTGTGAGGTAATAAAAAAACAATTTAAGCACAAATAACTCAAGAAAGTACAACAGACCTGTGAAATAACCTGGGCTACAGAATTGCCTCCAAAATCAGTTGTGTTATTTTTTGTTTACATTTTTACATTATTTCCACTATTATTAGAGACTTCATTATGCAAAATGTGTAAATAGTTCTGCTGCTGTTGTGAATTATGTTATCTTTCTACATTCCCACTTATGGTGGACCACTAATATTTGCACTGCTGCAGCAATTTTGGCACAAACTGCTCTGTCCACATTTAAGTCAGGAGATTGGATTCATTTTGCTTTTTATAGTCTTACAAGTACTGGATAAAAATCTTAATAAGAAACGTGCAACTTACAAACATTTATGAAAATGTTTAATATGAAAATCAAATACTCTAGCACACTACAAACTACAGCTGTCTTACTCCTTGAAGTCTTCTTCCTTCTATCTTAAAGAGAGAAATTTGAGTATTTTGTGTAGAAGAAATAACTGTTTTAATTGATGCTCACATTCAGCTGCAATGTTTAACAAATCATATTCCAATTAAATAACTTTTTTAAAACATAATGTTAATAATCTAATGACATGCACCTCAAATGGAAATGTGTGTGTTGTGATTCTCAGCACAAAAATCTCAAAAAGGGGTGAACCAGCCTCAAAATGACCCAAAAACCCAGATCAGTGATCACAAATCCAAGTGACAAGGCAGAAAGAAAAAGAACAGCAGCAACATCTTCTGAGTGTTAAGCAAATTGCAGAAGCCAATTACTTGACAAAAACACCATAAAAGGAAGAAAAAGAAGAAGAGCAGTGACATCAGCTGAGCATCAAGTACAGGATATGCAAGAATGATAAATGAAATGAAAGGTAGCAGCAACCTAGTGGTCATGACTTGTGGTCAAACTGATCGAGAAACCAAGTGATAACCGCAATAATGGCAGAAAGAAAAAGAAGAGCCCTGCCATCTGCTGAGTGTCAAGTGCACTGCAGAAGGCAGCTAAGTGGCAAAGAACAAGAACGAATAAGCAGACAAGACGCTTTAGCTCATAGACAAGTAGGAAACAATCCTGAATATGAAGAAACTGAGCAGCAGGTAAACACGGTAGCTTATAGGCATGCAAGAGAAAGTCCTGGATACAGAATACAAGAAAGTCTAAGAGACAGAATTGCAAGCCGACAATTGAGAAGATCATCAAATACTTAAATTTGTCAGCCACATAAAAGCATTGATTCACATCCTTACAGCAATATTTCTATAAAACTATTCTCTGCCATTTCTTTCCAGTTCTTCTGTAGTGGTGATCTGCGCCACCATCACCACCTGATCAAGGCACCATGCAGCCTCCTTAGATGTTGGAATGAAGGTGAATGTCTCAGCTGTCAATGAGACCAACTTCATCAAATCCTATCAAGTGATGCATGAAAACTAAGAGGTTTTATTTAGGAACATTTACGTTAGGTAGAATGCCCAGTGGGGACTGGGTGGACTTCTGGCCTTAGAACCCCTGCAGATTTTGTTTTTTTCCTGTTTTTTTTTTTTTTTCTATCCTCCCAGGCCATCTGACCTTACCTTGTTCTGTTATTTATTTTTTAAAGTGTACTGCCTAATCTTACATTTTTCTCTTCTTGTAATTTTCCTTTGTTATCTTGTAACACACTTTGAGGTACATTGTAGATAGATAGATAGATAGATAGATAGATAGATAGATAGATAGATAGATAGATAGATAGATAGATAGATAGATAGATAGATAGATAGATAGATAGATAGATAGATAGATAGATAGATAGATAGATAGATAGATAGATAGATACTTTTTTAATCCCAAGGGGAAATTCAATGTTCTATATAAATAAATACTGTTGTTGTTATTTTGTTAAAGATCACTACCTGCCAAAGTTACATCAGCGACATGATCAATGTCAAGCTGTATTTTGTAATGTTGAAAAGCAAACAATGATTTGCCAAAATGGAAACGTTCCACTTGGCTACCAGAAGAAACAAAGGTAACAATTTAGAAAACATACTGTTAGAAGTGTCAATAGCTCCTTATCTTTAATTTGTTTTTTACTTGAATTTTATTTTACAACCGTAGGTCCACATGTTCCAATAGTACTACATATTGACGAAACAAAACAATATTAACAAAAATTTACCTAATAGCAAAAACATATAAAAAATAATAATAGAAAAGCAACAGAAATAACAATTAAAATGAAAATGAAAACAAACATAAGCCAGAGAACTAGTGTAAATGGTGTATTACCAACAGAATTTTAAATGCAGATTTATACACGTACATATTAATATTTTAAATATGAAACCTTCTATTTTAAATTTAAAATTAAAATTTAATTTAAAATGCAGATTTACACTTGTATATATTCATCCATTCATCCATTATCCACCGCTTATCCGAGGTCAGGTCGCAGGGGCAGCAGCCTAAGCAGGGAAGCCCAGACCTCCCTCTCCCCAGCCACCTCCCCCAGCTCCTCTGGGAGGACCCCGAGGCGCTCCAGGGCCAGCCAGGAGATATAATCCCTCCAGCTTGTCCTGGGTCTGCCCCGTGGTCTTCTCTCAGTGAGGCATGCCCAGAACACACCCCAGGGAGGCGTCCAGGGGGCATCCTAACCAGATGCCCGAACCACCTCAACTGACTCCTCTAAATGCGGAGGAGCAGCGACTCTACTCCAAGTCTCTCCTGGATAACTGAACTCCTCACCCTATCTCTAAGGGAAAGTCCAGCCACCCTGCGGAGAAAACTCATTTCAGCCGTATGTATCCGCGATCTTGCTCTTTTGGTCACTACCCAAAGTTCATGGCCATAGGTGAGGGTAGGAACGTAGATCGACTGGTAAATCGACAGCCTTGCCTTTAGGCTCAGCTCTCTCTTCACCACGACGGACCGTTGCAGAGTCCGCATTACTGCGGATGCCACACTGATCCGTCTGTCAACCTCCCGCTCCATTCTTCCCACACTCGTGAACAAGACCCCGAGATACTTGAACTCCTCCACTTGATGCAGTACTGTGCTCCCAACCTTCCAGCATTCCACCTTTTTCCGGCTGAGAACCATGGCCTCGGATTTAGAGGTGCTGATTCTCATCCCCGCTGCTTCGCACTCTGCTGCGAAACGCTCCAGTGAGAGCTGGATGTCACTGTCCAATGAAGCCAACAGAACCACGTCATCTGCAAATAGCAGAGACGAGATTCTGAGGTCACCGAACAAGACCCCCTCCCCTCCTTGGCTGCGCCTAGAAATTCTGTCCATATAACTTATGAACAGAATCGGTGACAAAGGGCAGCCCTGGCAGAGTCCAACCTGAACAGGAAACGAGTCCGACTTATTACCATCAATGCGGACCAAGCTCCTGCTCCTCCTGTACAGGGACTGGATGGCTCGTAACAACAAGCCTTGTACCCTGTACTCTTGGAGCACACCCCACAGGATGCTTCGAGGGACACGGTCGAATGCCTTCTCCAAATCCACAAAACACATGTGGACTGGTTGGGCAAACTCCCATGCCCCCTCCAGGATCCTGACCAGGGTGTAGAGCTGGTCCAGTGTTCCACGGCCGGGACGGAATCCGCATTGTTCCTCTTGAATCCGAGAATTGACCGAACTCTTTTCTCCAGCACCCCTGAATAGACCTTACCGGGGAGGCTGAGGAGTGTGATCCCCCTATAGTTGGAGCACATCCTCCAGTCACCCTTCTTAAAAAGGGGAACCACCACCCTGGTTTGCCAATCCAAAGGCACTGCCCCCGATATCCATGCGATGTTGCAGAGACGTGTCAACCAGGACAGCCCCACAACATCCAGAGCCTTGAGGAACCCAGGGTGAACCTCATCCACTCCAGGGGCCCTGCCACCTCGGAGCTTTTTAACTACCTCGGCGACCTCATCCCCTGTTATGGACGGGCCCCCCCCCGGAGTCCTCCAGCTCTGCTTCCTCTAAGGAAGACATGCTGGTGGGATTGAGAAGATCCTCGAAGTATTCCTTCCACCGGTCAATAACGTCTACAGTTGAAGTCAGCAGGGCCCCATCTCCACTGTGCACAGTGTTGGTGGAGCACCGCTTTCCCCTCCTGAGGCGCCTGACGGTTTGCCAGAACCTTCTTGGTGCCGACCGAAAGTTGTTTTACATGGCTTCCCCAAACTCCTCCCATGCCCGAGTTTTTGCCTCTGCAACAGCCGATGCCGCCACATGCTTGGCCCGCTGGTACCCCTCAGCTGCCTCTGGAGTCCCACTGACCAGACCTGATAGGACTCTTTCTTCAGCTTGACGGCCTCTTGAACCTTAGGTGTCCACCACCGGGTTCGTGGATTGCCGCCACGAGAAGCACCGACAACCTTGCGGCCACAGCTCTGTTCTGCTGCTTCGACAATGGAGGCTCGGAACACGGCCCATTCAGACTCAATGTCCTTCGCCTCCCTCGGAATGAGGTTGAAGTTCTGCCGGAGGTGGGAGTTAAAGATCTTTCTGACTGGTTCCTCCGCCAGACGTTCCCAGCAGACCCTCATTATTCGTTTGGGTCTGCCTGGTCTGTCCGGCAGTCTCCCTCGCCATCTGATCCAATTTACCACCAGGTGGTGATCAGTTGACAGCTCAGCCCCTCTCTTCACCCGAGTGTCCAAGACATAAGGTCGCAGATCTGATGACACGATTACAAAGTCGATCATCAAGCTGCTACCTTGGGCATCCTGGCACCAAGTGCACTTATGGACACCCTTATGCTCGAACATGGTGTTCGTTATGGACAATCCATGACCAGCACAGAAGTCCAACAACTGAACACCACTAGAGTTTAGATCAGGGAGGCCGTTTCTCCCAATCACGCATCTCCAGGTTTCACTGTCATTGCCAACATGAGCGTTTAAGTCTCCCAGCAGGACGATAGAATCCCCAGGAGCTGCACCTCGCAGCGCCTCTTCCGGGGACTCCAAGAAGGCTGGGTACTCTGAACTGCTGTTCGGCACATAAGCGCAAACAACAGTCAGAGTCCTTCCTTTTTTATTGTATTATTGTAGGGAAACAACCCTCTCGTCCAACGGGGAGAACCCCAACGTACAGGCCTCGAGCCGGGGGGCCATAAGCAAGCCCACCCCTGCCCGACGCCTCTCACCCACAGCAACTCCAGAGTGGAACAAAGTCCAGCCTCTCTCAAGAGGAATGGTTTCAGAGCCCAGACCATGCGTAGAGGTGAGCCCGACTATATCTAGCCGGTACCTCTCAACCTCTCGCACCAGTTCAGGCTCCTTCCCCGCCAGAGAGGTAACATTCCATGTCCCAAAAGCCAGTTTCGGCAACCAAGGGTCGGAACGCCAGAGTTCCCGCCTTCAGCTACCACCCATATTTTAAATATGAAACATTCTATTTTTAATTATTGGCTGACAGATTTGTTACTTATACAAGGGTCCATTTGAGATGCAGTTGCCCAGAGTTTAGACTGAATGATGAATCCATGTACATTAAATTACCATAATGAACTATTCTCATTTTTATCGTGGAGCCTGTAGAGATACTTGAAATCCATTTCTATGATCATAAGAAAATGATTTAAGAGGGATGAGTTGATTCAAGATATTTTATTATAAGGTGTAATGGATTGATACATTTTGCATATAGTGACATGATTTCAGCTTTAACTTCAATTAAATAAAAAAAATCATACATTGCAATACATAACAGAATTGAACTGCAATACTTTATATATTCCAACACAATTTTAAATAACGGAAATAAAGTTTTATCCTTTTGGGTTCTTTATGATTCTTAGTCTTGTGACCCAAGTATCATAAAATCATCATATGGTGTTAAATATCTGTTGCTGTTGATTTTGTTAGTAGACTACATAATAGAGGCGCTCAAACTTAACAATTTTAGAATTGTTTCTTCTCATGGTTAAAATTGACCACAAAGATAATGAGCATTTGTGTTACTGTACTTTAATTACTTACTTTTCTGGTCTCAGATTTATGACTTGCCCATGAAAATGTTATGGAGCTCTACCCTCCTTGCAGTTTCTGGATTATGTCTTTTATAGGGGCGTATTAGATTGCATCTAGACAGTGTTTTGCAGTCTCTTGGAGCTTGTGGTCCTTTCCATTCATTGAAGTTACAGTTGATGTCTCAAATGCAAATTTGCATTTCCCAGCTTTAAACAAAACACTGCTTTGGCCAAATACCTTTGTCCTACAGGAGCCACCTGGCCAAAAGTGTTCCCTGGTTGTGGGTGATAAGGATCGCATTATTTTTGTTTGAATTGTCACGGGTGCTTCTTTCTTTTAGAGCACCCTTGTCTGGCCCCTCCCATTGGACCAATGTGTCATGGATTACTTGGATAGCAAGATTCTACAGAGAATACCTCTTAGGCATATAAACCATCTACCACATTAAGGTCAGGTTCTCGAGTAAGAAGACCCTCGTTCTGCTTAGGATTATTGCAAACTACAACATTTCTGCTGTTACTGTCGGGTCTAGTGACACTGCCACCTCCCTTTCAGCGCCAGGCACGCTTGAAGTGCAACCGAACATATGACTCAGGTAGTCCACCCCCACTCTCCTGTTCATAGGCTCGCTGAGCAACTTCTCGCTATCCTATTGGCTATCGTCTGCTTCTACCGCGGGAGTTCCGCTCCGCTCGGTTCCTAGCAGGGTGCTGTGCGCATCCGTTTGGCCTTTTCCAGCATGTTAGTCAGCGGTTGTAGACGGCTTGAGAGAGTGTCTGGGATTAAGTCGTTGCTCTAGCTTTTAGATGCAACTAGTAATCTCGCAGACCTTGAGTATTTAAAATTATAGGTGCTAGTTTGTAGCCTCGTTCTGTATTTTTAGGGCTATCACTTTTTTTTTCACTTAATAGCAATAAAAACAAATTTTTTTCTTTAAGGGTAAAAATGGCGGACACTACCAGTGGTGCAGATAAGAGTCTGGACGACTTCTTCGCCAAAAGAGACAAAAAGAAAAAGAAAGAAAAAACGAAAGGCAAAGACCAAGCAATAGTACCCGGACCAACTGTCTTGAAGAAAGGAAAAAAGGAGAAGGAGAAGTCCACGAAAAACGACAGCCAGGACACCCAGCTGGAAAAGGTGGCGATGACCGTAGTGGTCTTTTTTTTCTTATTTTAAAGGGTAGAAGTGTTTTTGCTAGTAATAATTTAGCTAGCGTCTTCCTAAAACTTGTTGAGAGCCCATTATTGTTGGATTTTAAATTTGCAAACGTAATGTCCCGGAGGTCGTAGGTGTTTTCTTCTATCAGGCGGTGCTGTGGCTGATTTTCACGTGTTAACACGGCACGCCGGCCGCTCCACTGACAGTAGCGAGGCATTTCATTAAATTATTGTATACTGCAGCTGACAGCTCCTTTGAACCTTTCGTATTTCTCAAAAGTCGGCAGCAAAGTGGGTGCCTAGGTATTCAATTTAGTCAGTTGATTGTTCTGGAAACTACAAGCGCCCATTCATTCTTCCACATAGACGTGGTCACTCATTACGGATTATAGATCCCCGCAGGTAGGAGTCGGTGGGCTGTAATCCATCCCGGACATTGTCAAGTTCATGTAAATTATAAACAGTTTTTAATGTTTGTGTCCCATTTATACATATAAGTAAATGCACGTTGAGGGCGGGTTATGGTGGTTAGCGAAAGTGCCTTTTTGGGGGAAAAAATATACATTTTATTTATTGGTTAAATTCAGAAAGGTTTTGTTTGCATTTTTCTGCGATCGGAATTTTGATCCGTTTTCTGCTCCATTATCAAACTGTCGACATAAACCTTGATTTAGTTTGCAGACATGAATGTTCATTTTTTGCACTGCTCGGATTTGATCATGGAGTGACCCCCCTTGTGTTTTGTCTTGACATTGCTGACAAAGCAGTTATATGAGCGTGTTGGGAACGCGGAAGGCCAATGGCACATTTGTTGTCCTGTGTTTTTATCATTGGGAGCTCCCTTTTTTCTGAAAAAAATAAACGTTACATTTCTTATTATAATACAGTTTAAGTAATGGTATGGGCTCGGGGTAATTAGTACTTTTGTAAAGCTTTACATATAATCCCTGCCTAGAAGTCTTGTTGACAATTCTGATGTTGGAAAGGATTGTCAAAATATGGTCTATTTTAAGTTAACCAATATCTGTTATGACCTGTTCCATATTGGGTTTATCCCCACTCTTCTTGCAATTTGCATGCATTGTAGTGGTGCTGCAATAACTAGGTTCCCATAAAGGTGTAATATTTTAATTATGTACTGTACACTTCGGTTTATACATCGTGTACCTATGTGATTTTCTTTGATTTAATCAGCTGCTCACTGTATATGCTCCCAAAGACCAATCTGATCAGCCTGTAGTGGTGATGCCATACCACCTACCACCTTGGGGTTGGGAGTAGTTAACATCAGATAGATAGATAGATACTTTGTTAATCCCAAGGGGAAATTCACATACTCCAACAGCACCTATCAGGTCAGTGTTTTCACTTACAAAGATATTGACAACCAACACTTTATTCAGTGAGATCAGTTAATCTCACTTGCCATGTTCCTATGTTGCAATCAGGTATAATGCATTTTGTATGAGGTTAAAAAATATCCATAAACGGGTTACTGACAAGCTTTTTGTATCTATATATGTACTATCCATCCATCCATTATCCAACCCGCTGAATCCGAACACAGGGTCACGGGGGTCTGCTGGAGCCAATCCCAGCCAACACAGGGCACAAGGCAGGAACCAATCCTGGGCAGGGTGCCAACCCACCGCAGGACACACACAAACACACCCACACACCAAGCATACACTAGGGCCAATTTAGAATCGCCAATCCACCTAACCTGCATGTCTTTGGACTGTGGGAGGAAACCGGAGCACCCGGAGGAAACCCACGCAGACACGGGGAGAACATGCAAACTCCACGCACATTAGTACGTTTAACGTTTGCAGTGCACCGTCAATTTGAATTTATTTTGTAATGCTTATAATAATACACATAATTTGTCCAACAGATGGTGCTTTACAAATAGTAATAAAATGCATTATTACAAATGTTTGTGATACACCATCTGTTGGAATGACAAATGTAATTTTATTACTGCACGTGTGAGGCACCATCTGTTGGAATATCAGACATAGCAACTGGATGGGCAAACAGATGCACAGACACTTATCCTTGTATTAAGGATTATATGTGTATATGTATGTGTGTGTACAGTAATGTTCATTTTTAAGACTAAAATTATATGTGTGATAAAATGACCCAAAATTTGTGATTCTGCAAAGGCAAAATGAGTAAACTAATTGTTGAAAGAAGGTTTGACATTATCCCCATTTTTTTTTATAATTAATAATCTCCAAAACATGTTTAGTTTTGAGAACGATAAGCTACTTACCAGTCAAATGAAATAACGGTCATCTATGTGTTAATCTTGAGTAGTTTTTTGGGGCTGTTTATTCCCAGACACACACTCCCTCCCATTTTTTTCTTCACATAGGCATTCATAATTTTTTTTTTTTGTGACTCATACCGTATGCACTAGGCAGGAGTATGAATTCTCAATATTAAATCTGAAAACCGTCTTCATGCAGTGCATTTACAAACGCAAGGCAGATTGTATTAGTCCTTATTAACCGGCAGTTAAGTGTGTTTTTTAATTTGTGCTGATGTGCAAAATATTGAAAGGGTTACATCCCAAATCAGCCATGATAATTTCACAGAAAGACCTAAAATTGGATTAATTTTCAGGCTGTGGACAGAGTAATCAGATTCATTTCTATAAAGTAGAATTGAACGCATCCCTAATATGGTTACTGCTTTTGCTGTTTATTTGTGCTCACATAAATAAAATCTTGAGCTGCTGGATTTTAGAAATGTCACTATGAGTCCTTACTGACAGACTATAACTGTAGTGCAGAATTCTTGGAACTCTAGATGGCTCTCATCTGTTACCTCCCCCAGTAAGCATTCTTTTAAAGGTTGTCTGGTTATTGTATTTCTTTGTCAATTATATTATTGAAACATTTGTATGAGTTCTTGGATGTTAACACCAAGACTAATTCTGCATGTGCAACTGAAAATGTGTGAAGATACATTATGCATTGTTTATATTACTAAGCATAAATTAACTATTCACTTCATAGATAAAACTATCTTGACAAGACTAAGAAAACATAATAGTAGGGTATAATGAAATAACTGAAACTGACGCAAACACTTTAAGTAGGCAACATTAGTCAGATGAATTTACGAAAAAGCATCCATGCAGTAATTGAATGTACAGTGGTGCAAAAAAGTATTTAGTCAGCCACCAATTGTGCAAGTTCTCCCACTTAAAAAGATGAGAGAGGCCTGTAATTTTCATCATAGGTATACCTCAACTATGAGAGACAAAATGAGAAAAAAAATCCAGAAAATCACATTGTCTGATTTTAAAGAATTTATTTGCAAATTATGGTGGAAAATAAGTATTTAGTCACCTACAAACAAACAAGATTTCTGGCTCTCACAGACCTGTAACGTCTTCTGTAAGAGGCTCCTCTGTCCTCCACTTGTTACCTGTATTAATGGCACCTGTTTGAACTCATTATCAATATAAAAGACACCTGTCCACAACCTCAAACAGTCACACTCCAAACTCAACTATGGCCAAGACCAAAGAGCTGTCAAAGGACACCAGAAACAAAATTGTAGACCTGCACCAGGCTGGGAAGACTGAATCTGCAATAGGTAAGCAGCTTGGTGTGAAGAAATCAACTGTGGGAGCAATTATTAGAAAATGGAAGACATACAAGACCACTGATAATCTCCCTCGATCTGGGGCTCCACGCAAGATCTCGCCCCGTGGGGTCAAAATGATCACAAGAACAGTGAGCAAAAATCCCAGAACCACACGGGGGGACCTAGTGAATGACCTGCAAAGAGCTGGGATCAAAGTAACAAAGGTTACCATCAGTAACACACTACGCCACCAGGGACTCAAATCCTGCAGTGCCAGACGTGTCCCACTGCTTAAGCCAGTACATGTGCAGGCCCGTCTGAAGTTTGCTAGAGAGCATTTGGATGATCCAGAAGAGGATTGGGAGAATGGCATATGGTCAGATGAAACCAAAATAAAACTTTTTGGTAAAAACTCTACTCGTGTTTGGAGGAGAAAGAATGCTGAGTTGCATCCAAAGAACACCATACCTACTGTAAAACATGGGGGTGGAAACATCATGCTTTGGGGCTGTTTTTCTGCAAAGGGACCAGGACGACTGATCCGTGTAAAGGAAAGAATGACTGGGGCCATGTATCGTCAGATTTTGAGTGAAAACCTCCTTCCATCAGCAAGGGCATTGAAGATGAAACGTGGCTGGGTCTTTCAGCATGACAATGATCCCAAACACACCGCCCGGGTAACGAAGGAGTGGCTTCGTAAGAAGCATTTCAAGGTCCTGGAGTGGCCTAGCCAGTCTCCAGATCTCAACCCCATAGAAAATCTTTGGAGGGAGTTGAAAGTCCGTGTTGCCCAGCGACAGCCCCAAAACATCACAGCTCTAGAGGAGATCTGCATGGAGGAATGGGCCAAAATACCAGCAACTGTGTGAAAACCTTGTGAAGACTTACAGAAAACGTTTGACCTCTGTCATTGCCAACAAAGGAAAAATAACAAAGTATTGAGATGAACTTTTGTTATTGACCAAATACTTTTTTTTCACCATAATTTGCAAATACATCCTTCAAAAATCAGACAATGTGATTTTCTGAATTTTTTTTTTTAACATTTTGTCTCTCATAGTTGAGGTATACCTATGATGAAAATTACAGGCCTCTCTCATCTTTTTAAGTGGGAGAACTTACACAATTGGTGGCTGACTAAATACTTTTTTGCCCCACTGTATATATTCAGCCACCTAGGACTCTAAGCCCCCTTCAAGGACATGCTTCTAAACTGCAAGTGTGGAAGTTAATTCACATTTGCTTTTCTGTGAAAGGGACTGAAATATTTAAAAGGGCAGTCCACAAACATGACACTTTTTTTCTCTGGAGAGGCCATTGCAATCCTTTCACACTCACCAGACAATAAGCAGCAGGTTAAGCATATCTTTGTCTCAGAGTCTTTTGATAACACTTATTTTCAAGAGGTGTACCATATGATGGCTAAACTTTAAGGTAGTGGGCTGGTGGCCTTCCATATGTAAAATTATTTAAGTATTTTCCCCACATTTTCTATTATTACACTGTATACAGCCAATGAATTAGACTGAAACTAGAAATAACTTTTCTGAGCTCTACTTCTGTTGTTGATGCAGTAACCTTCTATATATTGTCATGGACATAAAATAGATTTGGATGAGTGTGATTAAATTAGACCTGTAAAAACTTGAAGAGCCATTATCCCCTGAAGCAAACATTGTGTCCCAAAGGGTTTTTTATTTATTTATTTTTTAATGTCTGAATAATACATATCCATATCAGAATGTAATGTTAGTCAAATGGTCCTGTCTGGTAGTAATCAGAAGCAGCCTTTGTAGGCATGCAGCTTGCTTTCCTTAAGGTGGATTTTGTCAGCCTGGCATTCTCATGTGTTATTAAAAATGTGCCTTGTGGCATTAGAAACTTGTAATGCACATGTGCAAAGTTGAAACAAGCCTAACAGGTTATCAATTAAAATTTTATTGCTGATTTCAGTGGCAGAAATAGTTGTTTTATGGAACTGTGCGGTTTATTAAAATAAGACATATTTTTCCAAGATGTTTGTTTACTCAAAGATGATTTTTGGAATGAACTGGACTTTACAGTATAGATCAGAGGGGTATTTTCCATACGTCGCTTAAATCATCCGAGATCAGATGCCTCATCTTGGATGAGTTAATGCTGATGAAACTCATCCGGGATAAGTCGGTTTTTCAAATGCAGCTGTGTAGTAGATTAGTCTTGCTGGATCTAATCATCCGAGATGAGTGCGTGCCCACGCTGATTGAAAAGCCCATATATATTGAGTCTAGAAAACATGATCAGCAAGTCTTTGATAGGCTGTAACAAAATGACAAAATAACGGGCGCATTTTGTTTTCACACAAGCGGAGCAGGACCTTTTATTCGAAGGACATGAAGAATTTCAAGATTTAATATGCACAAGGGGTAACACTGCAAAAGCAGCCCAAACCAGAAAAGACGGCTGGCAAAAAGTGGCCGACAAATGAAACGCTAAGTAGTGTGCATTGTACTTACTGAATACAGCGTTTCATTTCCTATGTGTTAGATTAATTATTATTTAATGTCATAATTCCAGATCAAACGTGAGCACAAGGAGAACATAGGAACAGGTTAAAGTGAAGTACGAGAATATACTTCAAACTGGTAAATATTGGTGTATAACTATTTAAAGAGTTGTTGACATAATCATATATAATATAAAATAATTAATTTTAAAGCTAATAAGAAGGCAGACAAGCAAAAAATAGGTGGAAGTCCACGCGGTCCAGACCTAACCCCTGCAGAAGAGTTGGCTTACCAGCAAAATGCCCATCGCCCTGTTTCTGAGGGCATTCCAGGGGGAAGCTCCTTCTCAGAACCAGTGACCGGATGCAGTGGTCACTTCATTTCAGATAAAGGATGGTCATTGCATGTATGTATCCTCAATGTGTGCCATAGGTATGTTCCATATAGCCCTCTTTTGTTGGGTCAGTCACAGGGAATGTCATATCCCTAGAACTTGTGTCTGACCAACGAGATATTAACAAAGGTCAAATATTTGACGAAGACACTGTCTGATTATTCATCAGGAGGAGAGGTACATTTTCCAAATAATGTTTGATCAAGCTCCAGTCTGATCAGTCCCATGTGCCCCAATCACATTTGGAAATCCTGGGTAATGAGAATGTTAGGCTGATTGTGAGATTCTTCATGGAACTGTGGATGTTTTTGCCTGTGTATTACCTACCTGCAATGGCATGAAACGCCTGTTTTATTGTCTGCACGTGCAGGTGTCCAGGAAACACTATGAAAACCCGAAGGAAATATTTCAGAGCCAAACAGACTTTACGAATTGCCTGGCAAACTGCACTTTTAGATAGATTTTCCACATCACCTACAGTATATAAAAAAAGTGCCGCTTGCAAAAAATCTCAAAGCAATGCTTACTGTCTGTGTGGTTGTAAGAGCCCGAGACTTCGAATATAAGGTGGTAATAAATCTTTGAGGTACAATATTCCCTCTCGGCTAAAGCGGTATCTTTTGAAAAGAAATTCCTCAGGGAACAATAAAGGATCTTGCCGATCGTGCAAAACCTTCTCTATATGAAATTCTCTTCTTATAATTTGCGCACCGATATCAATTGGTCGCTCATTCATGAACGGCGAAGCCATGACTGAATGAATTCAATGAGCGGACACTGATTAAGTGTGTGAGCTAATCCTTGTTTACATAGAACGGTTTGAGGATTTGGATGTGCTGCTATGACAACACATCCAGCCAGAGTTTCGAAAAACCGACAGATCCAGGATCATGCCAAATCGTCAACAATTACATCCGGCTAAACGAGTAATCCACATACGAAAAATACCCCCCAGTGGTTCTTAACCTTTATTCCTCTAAGGTCCCCCAGTGCATTACAAGAATGTTTGAGGACATGGTTTACCTTCAAACACTGTTGCTGTAGTATTTACAAAGGCACTTATTTTTGAACTTCACATTTATTAATAAAAAGAAACACATGCTGCTAGTGCTATTATACTTCTGTGAATTTTTAAAGCATTATACCCAATGTGTTATTTTGAAAACCACCTATATGGTTTGCTAGTGCCTGAATTTCTTAATTATATACAAGTAGGCATTTTTAACGGGTAAATATTGACCAATCATTACCAAAATAAAATCTTTCTTACTACAGATATTTTTTATCCTTCACACAGATGCCCAGTCTGATTGATCACTGTGAATTGTTAATTTGTGGCATAGCTTAAGTAGTTAAGGTGACTTTTCTCTTCATGAGAAATTATTTTTTGTTTGTTTATTCTGAGGAACTGAGAGGGCTATCTGGACTCTGGCTTCTTAACCTAATGTTAGTGATGTGCCAGCAATTTGAGTGAAATTTAATTTGGTTCCCGTCGTTAAAATAACTATGAAACTAGGCCGCTAAGACAGCAGTTAAATTTGTGCCAAATTTACAGATGAGAGGACCACAAGAACCAGTTTAATTTGTGTGTTTCATACAGAGTTTGAATGGGAAGAGCATGCAGGTATAGTGACCCAGAGACTTGGCAAAGGACACTTTTTACCAAAATTTATTTTGTGAATAGCAGTCCCTTAAAGAAACCTCAAGTAACATTTTTTTTGCGTATTTAATATTTTTATGATTTACATTTATAATGCCTTCAAATTATGTATTTGCAAATCCATCTGCCGTGTGGATAGCAGTTTGAGTACTGAGAAAAGCGCTATATAAATGTAATGAATTATTATTATTTTTCATGGCTACAACTCTAGTCTGCTTGTCGTCTTCTTCTACCATCAGAATCTCCCTATGACCCATACCCCAGGACTCTCTTGGGTTCATGATACTCCAGCTTGACCTGGTACTTCCACCCTGATGAAGCCTACCGCTATTCAGTGTCCTGCATTTGTCTGACTAGCAAACTCTGGAATCTTTACTGTCTTACAGCATTGTTACACAGTGTTCTTATATGGCCTTGTAATCTTCCATTACTGATTTTGTTCCCACTGCTGTACAAGCCATAGGAACGGAGACTGATGACCATCTCCTGAGGAGGCTGTTAATTTTCCGCTTCAGTACTATTGTCATGATCCTCAGTGGAGCTGTAGCGAGAGAATAGAAGCATGGGCGCATGATATGTTTATAGCTGCAAGAGGTAATGCACCATACTTAACCATGGTACCTAAAACACATTACTGTGTTGTCTAAATTTGACTAAGTGAGTTGTTTTAAAATTAACCCTTATGATTAAAGAGTGATTGTATACCAAAATTCAAATAATGTTTCATATTTAAAAATGCTGAAAATATGCAGATGTGCATTACTATCATCAAATTCTTAGGGTCATCTTAAATTTTTCAGCTGTGAGGTATATGCATATCATTTACATGCTGTTTTCACACTAGTTTACAGCAACAAAATATATATAATACTGTTCAACAGCCAGAGGCTAGTAAAAGTTCCATGGTAATGAAATTGCTGGTTGAAATCCTGTGAAGGTTCATGTTTCCTTAATTTACATTTTTTACATTAAATTTTATATCTTCCCTACTTGTTTTTGAGTGCTCCATTCAAACCTTTGCCAGCATCTGTGTCTGTCAGTCACTGAGTGCGTTTACATACATACACAACCAGGTTGAGGTCATTAATCCGGTTAAGGCAGAAGCGTGGTTTCTTAAAAATCCAAAATAATGTTCTGGAGTTCTCTTTGGTCAAAATGTTCTTATGTCATTAAACTGCTTTTAAAAAAAAAAAAAAGTTAAACGTCCTCATCAGCCGCTGTGAATCTGAAAATAAGCATACGATGCCCTTGATAATGAACTATGTTGCTTTTTAATAAATATGTTTAGTTTAATTGACCCTTTATTTATAGATTTCTATTACCCGAATGCACATAGCTCTCTTCTTCTTGGCTGTGTGAATAACCCTTGTGAAGGATCTGGTATGTGTGCCTCTTAAAAAAATAACCATACTATGTAATGCTGGTTTCTTTTAACATTTTATTCTACTGCTCTCAAGATTGTGCTGCTGAGTTTAGCACTGTACATTCAGCTCAACATAAATATAGCCATTTCTAAAATATTGAGACAGATTATTGCAGCCAGGAGAAGAAATAATATAATTGATCAAACATTTGCCTCTGGAAATTTATTTTGTGGGTGTGTGAAGCAAATTTTGCAGGTTGAAAGAGTGCAGTAGATATGCACAGTCTACAGAGAAATCTACCACTGTTTAGCAAGTTCCTTATGCCAATAACCCAATTTCTGTAACGAGAATAAGGGTTTACCTGACATAAAAAAAACTTTCTCTATGTATCATTTTCTCTGTTTGACTTTCTTTTTATGAGGTGTAATCATTTAACTTATCTTGTATTTGTAACAGGAGATAAAAAGATATTAGTCACTTATAATAATTTCTTAAACAGTCCTGATATATGAATGGAGGCTTTGCATTCATTCTGTTATTGTAATGAGCACTTCTACAGATATCTCAGTCCAAGTATCTGTCCATTTTGTAACCGGTTTGTACAATTCTTTGTTGCTGATGGGGACCTTACACTCATCCACAGTTACGCATATAGGACTGGCAGATGTGTGTAGCACCCACAACATTTGCAATAAGTGAGCGTCAAGGCAGAGATTCAAAGTAGCTAATTGGCTTGTCTAAATTGGTGACGACATGAGCTGCTCCATTTGTTAACCCTTTAACCGCCAACTCCCTAAATATTCCCCACGCCAGGCGAAATCTGAACAATTTTCGTTTTTTTACTTTTTTACATTTTTTTAACATTTTTTACATTTATTCAAGCAGTATTGACCACTAAATGTTGTGCAAGTTGCCAGTGTATACACGAAATCTATAAATGTAACCTGAATTCTCAGCTAAGCAAAACATCTTGATACCAAACCGTGCCCTTTTCAATGGTAGATACTGTCGAAACTGTAAGCGGCCCTTCCACGACAATAAACTTTCATCAACTGCAACTGACGGTCCTGGCATGTAGGGCAACTGAAATGCTTCAAATAAATGATCAATCAAAGGACGTAGCTTGAACAAGTGGTCGCGGTTTGGATCTTTCTTATCTGGCTCGTTTCTGTTGTCATTCAAATGAAAGAATTTCAGCAGCAAAGAGAATCGGTTACGTGTCATGACAGCTGCAAAAATAGGTGTTGCATACATAGGATCTTTAGACCAGTACATCTCAATATCTGGTTTTCTGATTATTCCCATCAACATCAAAATCCCAATGAATTTTTTCATTTCGTTTTCATCAGTGTCAAACCAAGCACGAACACGGGAATGTGGAGGTAAATTGGGATTTTTCTCAATAAACTGTGCTGCATACAGATTTGTCTGATGAACAAAATGTCTGATCAAATCAGGTGACACAAACAGCTCATAAAACTGCTCAGCAGTGTAATTGTTTACATCAACAATAAAGCCACACGTTCCCTCAAACGAATGCAGAAAAGGTAGTTCACCATGGGCAGCAGCCCAGCTGAGATGCTGGGGATACACCCACTCAGCGCCGTCATCCGATGCGTCTTCATTCACAGTATCATGCAGCGCACGTTGCTGCTCATCACTGTCGCTAAAATCTTCTTCAGAACTGCTACAATCATGATCAGAACTGTCCAAAATCGCCTGCAAAGCCTCACTTGAAGTCAGTTTACGTTTCGCCATATTCACAGCTGTTACATGCGAATCACGTCACATGACCGGCCAAAACAACCACAGACTTGTCAAAATACAACATAGTAATAATACCCACGCCAAACCGTCAGTTATACTACTTGCCAGGCATTCATATAACCACAGGCAAATGTGCCGGATAATTCCGGCAGTATGGCGTTAGCAATAAAACAACGGTGCCGGATATATCCGGCAGAGGGCGGTTAAGGGGTTAATACTAGAGATGCATGATATATTTCGGAAACTGTATTGTTATTGTTGATGTTCATTAAAAATTATAACATCGAAATCGGTCAGATGTATACATTTAAACCAGTATAGCCAACCAATGTAATTCGGGCTTGCCAACATTGTCAGTTCATTAAATAACTAACTGTTGCTTTCATTGTTCGGTGAGGCAGGTATTAAGCTGCTGAAAAACATGCACGTAAGCACAGCCCCTTGCGCTCACACAAAAAAAAAAAAACCACAGGGTTTCCTAGTTTTGCTGACAGGAGCACTATGCACGTTGTTGTTTCATTGGGCAGATATCGTTAGTAAAGCAGAATGTCAGCCGTGCGGTCATATTTTTCTGTGAAAAAGGAACACAACAGCATTGCAATCTGCTCTACCTGCAAAAATGAGATAACGTGACGAGACTTTAGAATTAAATCTTTCAATACCACAAATTTAATTACCCATCTGAAGAATTACCATAACGAATTATACATAGAATTTAGCAACTAATGCTACCAAAACAAAAGTTAAATCAGACGCTACAGGGCTTACTAGCGGTGGCCTTGTACAGCAAACCCTTCAGAATGTGAAGACATTTCCTCAAGACAGAACCAGAGCTACTAGCAGCATAACTACTAAAATAATGGAAATGATCACACTCAATGATCGACCTTTTTCCCTAGATGAAGACAAGGGATTTCGTCAGCTACTACAAGCATGAGCAAGTTGAGTCTAACAGCACACTGGATTGACGAAAATTTTGAGTCAGAAAAATTGGTGTTGCATGCTAATGAGTTCTCTGGTTCTCATTCTGCAACTTTCATTGCCCAAGCTTTTGTTTTAATGTTTACAAAGTGGAACATTTCAAAAAGTAATGTGCACATTGTGCTTTGTGGCAACGCTCCCAATATGGCAAATGCTATGGAAGAAAGTGGCATTAAAAGTTTTAAGCTGCATGGCTCACACTTTGCAGCTTGCTATATGAAGGTTTATTGAGCAAGAGAAGCATCTCCAACTCTTTTGCCATTGGGTGGCGAATAGTTACTCATTTTAAGTACTCGCAGCTCGCTATTTCACTGCTGAGAGAAATACAAAGAGACCTTGGTACCCCAACAAGAATGCTTCAGCAGGACGTGCCGACTCATTGGAACAGCACATATTATATGCCGATAAGTCTGGTTGATCAGAAGCTCACTAATGCTGCGTATGATGTTGAATACGAGCTTCCTGTCTGTCTCACGGTGCATCAGTGGGGGCTTGTGGAAAACATGATTATTCTACTTAAACCATTCGAGCAACTTACTAAAGACATAAGCGTGCATTCATTTATAATTGTGGATGTGATTCCGTCTGTTGAAGCGCTTAAAAGTCTGCTTAGCAAGTGTGGCAAGACAAATTTTGGAGTTCAGATGGCGAAAATCACACTTTTGGAGGCTGTCACAAAACGCTTCACTGGTGCATTCTCTGAGCCACTATACTTAGGACCCTATGGACTCTGTTTTATTTTTTCACAAATTCAGTTTTATTTATTTATTTATTTTTAGATTTTCGGTTTTCATGGTTTTATTTTTCCTTGATTCTGATAATTTTTTTTTTTTACTGCAAGTAGCAATAGCTACAACAAAACAAACAATAATGAAATGGCACTTTCCTTTTAATGAAACAGCACACTAGCACAACTGAACCTTATATTTTGCAGTTCCATTCATCAGGTAGGAGCCCAGATCCTCCATGATGCTGTTTGCTGAGACTACAGTAGGATATTGAGTGCCCTCAAGAATTGTAATAGCTGTTACTAGTTTGTTGCATTCTTCTGATACTAAGGTTAACTTCACTTTTAGGGTCTAGGATATTTGTTACAGCCTGAGCTGATGTGTTCTTGGCCAGAAAGAACTTTTTGTAGAGGTGAATGTTCATCGGGGTACCCTACTGATTCAAACCAACTTATTCCACCTGGTGTTTCCTGCCTCAGGGGTTCTAGGCAGGCATTTTGAAGAAGGCAGACTTTACCCGCATTACTAGTGATGCAGCCTCACTGAAGTATTTATAGTGCTGCCAGGCCACTAATCTGCAAGATGTTAAATCTGGGAATTAAACAGAAAAAAAGACCCACTTTTAAGGGCTCGTTGCATCTGAGGAGAAGCCTGCTGTTCTGCCCAGGTTTGTAGGTGCTGAGTTTATAATGGAAGAATCAAATAAAGACCTTGCATACCAAGTCACCAAGAGTCAAAACATTTTATTAAATCCAGAAACATCGTTGTTAATTTTTGAAAGGGAACCTGTTAACAACAGGTGCCGTTCACTAATAACCTTTTTCTACGAGAAAGACTGTTAATACCTTTCAAATATAATTTTATGTACAATTAGTACTGCCTACATAAAAGAATTACCATACAGCCAAATGTTTACTCGTCTATCACTATGTTGAGAACTATGAGGTCTCGCCTATTTGTGGTTTTATCAGCAGCAACATAAATTTTCCTGCTACGAATCTTTCAAAGAACGGCATCCATATGTTGTTCAAAGACACGGGGCAAATGAGTTTGATGAAGGTTGCTCCCATTTTCTGGCAGCACGCCTCCTTGTTTACAATGCTTCATAAAGTAAGGATGCATCTTCATTTTTTTCGAGAGCTTTGTCTGACACATATGGCCGATGGACGATTTTGTTGTTTCCTCTACAGGGAACACTTTTTGATCTTAATTTCTCCTTGTTCTTGAGATGGGTTTTAGAATTGACATGGTCATTGCAAGTATCTTTTCGAGTCCAGTCTAGTATGGCTGCAAAACTTGCTTAGAAGTTATTGTCCAGATTCGTAGAAGTTGCCGGGATATTGTTGTGCCCTCAATTTTGCAATTAAATCTTGTGTTTCTTAGTTTTTTTGACATAGGGTATCTGATACTACTCGCTTTGACATTTCTGTCTTGTGCAGCTAGCTAATTCACACAGACAGAGGCACAATTGATTTTTCTATAAAGAATTGCATTTGCTTGAAAAACAAAGTAGAAAACAGAATCTGAATGATAGAACTACAGATTATTCAATCGTTTATTTATTGTGAAGTTTTGTATCAGTCACCCCTTCAGTCTCTAAATTCTGCATATTTACTTTTTAAATCTGAAATCCATTTTTATGCATTAATTTCATGATTGCGTCCATGTTTTCCGCATTGCGGAAGTCAAACAACCCTATGTACTATATATCTACTGTCCTTGATCCACGGTACAAAGACCAAGATACTATACCAAAAAACAATTAGTTGGAATATCAGCTGGTAAAGGAGATACAGAGAGCAACAGCGAACACAAGAGAAAAAGATTTGCACTCTGAGAGATGCTGCTGCTTCATTGCTGGAGACGTGTGAAGAAATTCTTGAAGAAAATTCGTGTGCGGCTGCAAAATCACATTCAACTGCTGCAGAGTTAAAATAACAATCATAAAATTATTAACAACAATCATACTAATTAGGATGACCAGACGTCCCAATTTATATATAAAAAAGAAAAAAGAAAAAAATGAATCACAAGTCATACACTGCAGCTTCCTAATATCTAATCAGTATCATCGTGCATTTACCAGAAACTCACAGTTGGCACTGTGAGGTGGCTTGCTGGGTCTGTGCATAAGTGCGGGGCAAACTACTCTGCAAACATTAGCTGAGAAGAAAAGGATCACGTTAATGGCATCACCTTGCCTTTTTTGTCATGTTTTTACACTTTTGTTTGCCAGATTGCCTACAAAACTGTTACTGTAGCGGGGCAGTTTGTGGGTTTTTCCATTTTAGACAGTCGAGTCGCTGTGGAAAAATATTGGAGGAATTTAATTTAATGGGTACTTAACAAAGAGCAGCAACAGGTTTGCCTGCATGCTAGAATGCAGCTTCAAATGTTGTACTTTGTAAAAGATGTCTGCTGTGTTTAAACTGTAAAAGATTTTAAGGCAAGATCTACTTCAGTTTTAATGTAAGCATTACCTTAAAACAAATCACCCTGAAATATACAACAGTCTCTCAATATTTCAAGGCACACCCGTGTTATAAAGTGTTTCATTATGGAACTGCTTGTGCTACATCTCTTAAAAGTCTATCCGCATCACACTTTATAGAATGCCCCTTATATGACCCAAATCATTATACATCAAGCTTTCAGCATCACAAGTTTTTATTAATGGTTGGTAGTTGGTACAGGTGGTAGTCCTGTTTTTCATTATCACATATCAGGTCAACCTAATAATAATAATTTATTATTTTTTATTATAACCTAGATAAACATTTGTAAACCTTCTTTTTTCTTTTCAGCTGAATAACTATCTCAGCGAGCCCCCTATCTCCAGAAATAACTGCACCCTACAGTATTGGAAAAGCAATACAGCCTGTTTCCCAACCTTGGCTGAGGTGGCGATAAAGTATCTTTCAGCACCTTATACCAGTGTAGACAGTGAACGCCTTTATTTAGCTGTGTCAAATATAGTAAATGAAAAGAAAGACATGTTGGTGAAAAAGCAGAAACGCTTCTTTTTGTTAAGTAAAACCTACCATTTGTGCTTTTAAAGAAGCCAACTTAAGACCAGGGTTACTGGCCTCATTGTACCTTTTATTTTAGTTTTACTTACAGTAATACCTGTCTGATTATGGCACAAAGTATATGCATTCATTTTTTTTGTTAATATACCCAATGCCATGTTCTGTAATGTCATGGTGTCTTGATGTGCTTAAGTTACTCAGGATGTGTATGTTAAACAGATTTTTGTACGTGACCTGGAGTCTTTTTCTATAGAGACAGGCCATATCTTGCACTTTTTCCCCCCCACAGAAAGTACTGGCTGCTTATATCTATATCAAAGAAAAGCATAAAAGTCAGCCAGTTAATATAAAAAAAAAAGTTCATCTCTGTTTCATATGCTTACTGTTGTTTCTTTGATAATGCATAATACATTTTCAGCATAACTAAAACATTCAAACATGAAGTAAATAAAAAAAATAATAATAATCAGCCATTGGATATCGGTATTGGCAGAGATGGACAAAAACATATTGGTTATCGGTATTGCCCAGAATTTCCATATAATGCATCACTGGTTAATACCAAAATAAAATTAATTTAGTGTTTCAGTGCTTTGAAGGACAAGGACACCTCCTCCTTAATGTGACATGTGCTGTGTTAACACAGACTTGTAATTGCCTGAACACGCAGTTAGCAGGACAAGAAAAAACGCATACTGTACTTCATTGCTAAATATGAATCTGAAAACACTGCATTTGTGTCATTCATTTGGCTGTTGAAGACAAACTAATACTCGTGTGTAGTCCATAAGTAAAAGCACATGCATTTGTTTGAATGGTACATTGAAGAATGTAGTGCTGCCTGATTGTACAGGTGATGACCGCACAAGTAACTTTCTAATTCTGGATTTGAAAACAGGGATAAGCAGTAGCAAAATCTGAGTACTCAGGTTAAAAAAATCTTGAAAATTGCAAAACTCAGGCTGTTTAACAGGAGTTCTGAAATAAGGGATTACTGTAAAGCTAAGTTTGATTTCACATAAGAAGCTTTAAAGTTGGGACAGATTTGGAAAATTAAAGTATCTTTAGTTTCTGAGATTTGAAGTAATTTGATTCATCCATGAAACTAGATAATGATGCAAATACAAAATCTTACAATAGCAAATGTTTCAACCTTAACAGAGTAGTTCACTAAAAAAAAACAGACGTTATTACAAAAACAGGTTTAAAGAGTTTATTTAGATGGAAATATCTCGAGTTATCATGGAGTTCACTAATTTAGCAGTACATATATAGTAATGTTTGGATCTTTATATTTAGTATAGACTTTAAGCAGTATTTTTCAGTTTCTGCACAGAAAATGTCAGAGAATAAATTTAGAATGTGCACATACTAGAAGATAAATCAGGTAGTTTGTGATGGTGTAATTCCTTATAAATCCTATGCTAAAATCCCCCAAGGTCATAACCCAAATTGTTGTTACGAGTGGGGGAGGGGGTTCACATTTCTGCCACAAATTATAATTCAAGCTTTAGTTTGTATTTTGATACATGTTTACTTAATGATAGTTGAATCTATCTACTTGATAGATATACCAGTATTTTTATATTTCATATTACTGAAAAATGCATTATATTGTTTGCTTGAATAATGAAGGTACTTTAATAAAAAGCCATTGAATGGGATTTGTGTTTTTGCCCGTGGTATTAAGTTATTGAGTATTGTAAAATTTCACTGGTATTGGTGTTGAATACAAAACTTCTGGTATCATGACATCAGTGCTCCTGAGCAGTCTTTATCTTTTCTTGGTTTGACTAAAAGAGGGTTGGTAGCAGGAAGTATTTGTTTCTTTATAGTCAGTGGACACAGGAGATAAATGGGGTGGGAAAGACAGTAGAGGAGCCTTGCAACAGGAGCAGCATGGGACTGAAGCACAGCGGAGTCAGTGTGTAGCCTCAGGTTTGGCAGCCATGTATCTAGTGGCCCTTTTAAGTCCCACTTTTTACCTGGTCTGTTTTGTTTCCTTGCCTACGTCCTGACAGCTGTTGGATGTTTGTTTTTTTTTTTTTTTTTTTTTTTTTAAACTAAGCAATTAAAATTTTTAAGTAATGTCACCTTTGTTGGAGCCATGACCCCCAGTTTGAAAACCACTGGCTTGTTAAGTTCCCCAGCCTTAATTGCTTCTTTTAGTCTTAAACAGCTGCAGTCACTGTTTTTAATTAATCGTTATTAGCATTAAGGTGCAGGTGACAAAAGACCTAACAATTCTCCATCAAGCTTGCTTACATTTATACTTGTGTGTATTCATAGTGAATTATCTAGTTTAATAAAATATTTAAATGATAATAGAAGTGGATTGATAATTGTCAACTTCAGATAAAAAGGAAAAAATCTACAATGTAAGAATTAGCTGACATGGCAGAATGAAAACACTAACAAGCCATGAAATTAAATAAGAACTGTTATTGGGAAGAATTAGCTGTAATAAAAACCTAAAGCCACCTCAGCCGTCCAGGACAAAATTTGCCCAACAGTGTCTACTTCAACAAGCAGTGACACTGACTCAGCAGTTAGATCAGGTGTTCCAGTGGATGACCCTGTGAGAAACTGAGGGGTAACAAACAGAACTGTGTGATTACCCAAGATGAATTAAGATTATATCATCCATCACACTAATTTAACTAATGCACAGGAGTGAATTTGTAAATGTTGAACACATGAATGCTTGAAAGTGTTCATCGCTTTAACTAGGGCTATAATACCTATCTAGAAATCTGCACAATTGCATTAATTTAGCATGTGCATAATTAGCTAATAGGTCTTACTGAATAAAATTATATCGATTACACATACAAATTAACCAACAGATGTGTCCTAACTACACCCTTAGTACAGACCTGTTCAAATCACTGTTGGAGCAACACTGCTTTATGTCAATAAGGAATCCTATCAACTTTTGGGCCACTTCCAGCAATCAGTAGTGGTACTTAATACTTTCACAAATTTAAAAGTAAACTATAGATATTATTACAGATGATTCAAATTTTGTGCAGATATTTATAATGATAAGCAAACATATGAAATTTGAGACAAATTACTCAGCCGAAGTAGTATTTTATTTAAAAAAAACCATCCAAATTTTTTGTATCATGGAAATATGCAATATTGTATTCAGTATAACGCATACTCTTTCAATAACTATTATTCGTTTTATTTTAAGTTATATATAATCAGTTTAACAAAAACATGTAAACATTAAACATGCCATAAATATAAAGATGTAATGGGAACAATAAGCTGCACAATGTCCCCGTCGTTTTCCTGGTAAATAGAAAAAAATATCATAAATTTAAATATGCCATCATTATCATAATTAAATGTAGCTAAATGCAGTTTTACTTATAGCAGTTTATTGCAACAAATATTTTATAATACTAACGCTTTTTCCGTTTTTTGGTGACTATAACTTTTTTTACTTTGCATGTAATCTAGGTAATGCATATGTAATCATGAAAAAATTTCACCAGTTTTCGACCACCCTAAGTTCGGAAATATTTTAATATAAAGTTTGTTTATAAATAGAGATAAAGAATTGTGTATCAATATTATCAATTAGTTATCATGAGAAACAAAGATACATTTGAGAAATACTGTGCAACTGGAAGAGGTTCTGATGACCTTTTCCCCTATCTCAGTAGAAGTCCAAGGGGATTTTTTAAAAGTGTAACTATTCATATATTGGTTAATTGTGCTAGAGATTTTTTTTATTAATATGATGATCAAATGAAATTGACAGACTATGATGTTTGTTCTTTCCAGATTCTATGAAGACGTATATTAACTCTTCCTTTGTGTTTAAGCACCCATCATTTGGCCCTGGATGTCTTTTTCTTTGAGCATTGTGGGAAAGGCTTCAGTTTAAGTTTTTCTCTTAACTTGAATATGTAGATTATACACTTCAGGCTTGGATGGACAAGCAGTCTATTTTCCTTTTCCCATCTTAAGTGCATGAGTCAATGATATTGCCATCTCTATCTGTCAAGCTTTTATCCATGTTACATTAATGTGCTGGAAAATATAGTGAAGTTGACGTGTTGAGACTCTCTAAGTCACCATCGGAGATGAATTGAAGCAGGTGGCTCACTGAGAGACCCAAATGGTAGACTTGCAGTTTTTAGGAAAATGTTTTTATTTTATGGTGTTAGGTACATTACTGTGTGAATTTGTGTCAATCAGTTATTTTCCATGGTGACCTGTATTCTTTTATAGATGCATTTCTTGGCTTAATTCTGTGAGATGCAAGACTAGTTTAATGTGCTATTTACCAGCAACTTTATAGTCATTTGATCATTCCTTATTTTATTTGATTACCTATACAGGAAGATGAAGAATGGAAGGAATTTGAACAGAAGGAGGTGGACTATACTGGTCTAAGGGTGCAAGCACTCCTATTAAGGTAACTTTTTTAGTTTTGCTTAAATGTGCATCGATAATTTGCACCACACTGGGTTTACAATTTCAAGTTTTTCTTTTTTTTGGTTCACATTGTTAACGTTTTTAAAGCAGACTTTCCTTATTTACAGTTGTGCTTGAAAGTTTGTGAACCCTTTAGAATTTTCTATATTTCTGCATAAATATGACCTAAAACATCATCAGATTTTCACTCAAGTCCTAAAAGTAGGTAAAGAGAAACCAGTTAAACAAATGAGACAAAAATATTATACTTGGTCATTTATTTATTGAGGAAAATATCGAATATTACATGTTTGTGAGTGGCAAAAGTATGTGAACCTCTAGGATTAGCAGTTAGTTTGAATGTGAAATTTGAGTCGGGTGTTTTCAATCAATGGGATGACAATCAGGTGTGAGTGGGCACCCTGTGTTATTTAAAGAACAGGGATCTATCAAAGTCTGCTCTTCACAACACGTTTGTGGAAGTGTATCCTGGCATGAACAAAGGAGATTTCTGAGGACCTCAGAAAAAGAGTTGTTGATGGTCATCAGGCTGGAAAAGGTTACAAAACCATCTTTAACACTAGAATTACCAGAGCCTACGAAAAAACTCGTAAATCCGTCCCACCTTAAATCGCGTCTTAAATCCGTTTGCACCTCTCCGCCAGAGTCCTTTGTCATCTAAATGTGCTGATAAACAAAAGCTACTAGCAGCCAGCTATTCCATCCCCCCACCGACTTAGAATGAACTTCTCCTAGCTCAAGCCTTGCCTTGATTTGATTATCTGGGATTGAAGTGGAGTTTTAGAGTGGAAATAATTCTAGCGTTATTTGGAATACACGCATTTCATGTGTGTTCCATTTCTATAGTAGTCTGTGCAAACACGTTTTTAAAACAGAAACGTTTTTCATATTCTAATAGTAAATGACAAAATGTAGGCATAAACTATATAACGTATGAAGCCTGAAGTCCATATATCAAAGAAACACTTTCACAAAAGGTACAAATAAGAGAACATGTGTGCTTTCATTTAAAAATATATAAAAAAAAAAAGCCGCGTTACCATGCCACATTGACATTCTTACTACAACCGCTGCGGTGGCGTAATGGTATCAGCCCCTGACTGGGAATCAGAGGGTTGCGAGTTCGATCCCGCACGGCTCCACTTCGAGAAATGAACTGCTCTTATTCTTACAATTTTAGAATAACAACATAAATTTGATTTCAGTCTGTAACAGCCGGTGTAACTTATGATACTGGTAAAGGTTAGCTTTTTTTTTTTTTTTTTTAATTCACTTTTCATTCTCGCTGTCGCATTCAGAATCAATCCATACAACCCCATCTGACACAGCTGGTTTCACATAAATAAAAGTGCACTTTTATTCAAGACTATAACCAAAGAATAAAGAAAGCAAGTTACAGTTGGTGGTTGATACGACAGCTTGCGTGGTGCAATGTTAAGAACTGCTGATTTCCGATCCGTGCTATATAAAATCATCACATTCAAATATTAACAGTTCCCACACACCCAAGGTCCGCCATTCCTACATTTACGACATGTGTACTTGTTGCAGTGTACACACCTCTCTGTGCTATGGTTCCTATTACAGTGAATGAGCACCTGACACTGTACTTTCTTCCCTGGGGGAAGCTGAGGTCTTAGAACGGAAGTTTGTTGATGCTGTATCATCTTTTCTTTTTCCATCGCCTTTTCCTGTAAGAAGCGACGACGAAGTTTCTCTGCAAGGTGAGCCATGAACACTCTTCTTTTCTCAGTGGACCCCTTGCATGCCTTATACAGTACGTGTGCATTCATCGCTGCTAGGTCAAGGATGTTGTAGAACACAGCAACCGGCCACCTGCGTGTTCCTGTTCGCACTGAACAAGCACGCGCCTTCTGGTCCATGATGTCAACGCCATGCTGGGGGGAAAAAAGAAAGACAAATATATGTGACATTTTGAAGAAATCATTTTATCACCAGAATAGCACCAGAATACTTTGTCACACTAATATTTTTTTCATTAGCATACCTTCATGTGGTTGTAGTCTGTGACCGTATTTGGTTTTTTTTTTTTAATCTTGCCCAATCTCCACATCATGGTGCATTGTGCTGAGAATGCAGACAGACTTCATCTTTTTGGGCACATACACTGTCAGCATGGCACTGGGAGATCTAAACACCAGCGTGGAGAATTGTTCGTGTACTGAACTGACTTTAGCTGCAGGTGGAAGTTCCCGTCGCACTTTATTCATGGTGCCAAGCAGAGTTGTATTGCGGTGCAGCAGTCTATTAGCCAGCGAAAGTGACGTGAAGAAGTTGTCTGTTGTTACGGTTCTGCCTTTTTGGATTGCGGCAGATTTGGAGACAAAGTACATGTGCAATGCCACTCCTTATTTAGGAAAAGATCCCAGTCGTCCCACGGGAGAAAGACTTTCCGAGTCTGTGGTCATAAAGCTTATGGAGCCATTTCTGGACAAAGGCAGAACCGTAACAACAGACAACTTCTTCACGTCACTTTCGCTGGCTAATAGACTGCTGCACCGCAATACAACTCTGCTTGGCACCATGAATAAAGTGCGACGGGAACTTCCACCTGAAGCTAAAGTCAGTTCAGTACACGAACAATTCTCCACGCTGGTGTTTAGATCTCCCAGTGCCATGCTGACAGTGTATGTGCCCAAAAAGATGAAGTCTGTCTGCATTCTCAGCACAATGCACCATGATGTGGAGATTGGGCAAGATAAAAAAAAAAAAAAAACAAATACGGTCACAGACTACAACCACATGAAGGTATGCTAATGAAAAAAATATTAGTGTGACGAAGTATTCTGGTGCTATTCTGGTGATAAAATGATTTCTTCAAAATGTCACATATATTTGTCTTTCTTTTTTCCCCCAGCATGGCGTTGACATCATGGACCAGAAGGCACGTGCTTGTTCAGTGCAAACAGGAACACGCAGGTGGCCGGTTGTTGTGTTCTACAACATCCTTGACCTAGCAGCGATGAACGCACACGTACTGTATAAGGCATGCACGGGGTCCACTGAGAAAAGAAGAGTGTTCATGGCTCACCTTGCAGAGGAACTTCGTCGTCGCTTCTTACAGGAAAAGGCGATGGAAAAAGAAAAGATGATACAGCATCAACAAACTTCCGTTCTAAGACCTCAGCTTCCCCCAGGGAAGAAAGTACAGTGTCAGGTGCTCATTCACTGTAATAGGAACCATAGCAGAGAGAGGTGTGTACACTGCAACAAGTACACATGTCGTAAATGTAGGAATGGCGGACCTTGGGTGTGTGGGAACTGTTAATATTTGAATGTGATGATTTTATATAGCACGGATCGGAAATCAGCAGTTCTTAACATTGCACCACGCAAGCTGTCGTATCAACCACCAACTGTAACTTGCTTTCTTTATTCTTCGGTTATAGTCTTGAATAAAAGTGCACTTTTATTTATGTGAAACCAGCTGTGTCAGATGGGGTTGTATGGATTGATTCTGAATGCGACTGCGAGAATGAAAAGTGAATTAAAAAAAAAAAAAAAAAAAAAAAGCTAACCTTTACCAGTATCATAAGTTACACCGGCTGCTACAGACTGAAATCAAATTTATGTTGTTATTCTAAAATTGTAAGAATAAGAGCAGTTCTTTTCTCGAAGTGGAGCCGTGCGGGATCGAACTCGCAACCCTCTGATTCCCAGTCAGGGGCTGATATCATTACGCCACCGCGGTGGTTGTAGTAAGAATGTCAATGTGGCATGCTAACGCGGCTTTTTTTTTTTTTTTTAATATTTTTGAATGAAAGCGCACGTGTTCTCTTATTTGTACCTTTTGTGAAAATGTTTCTTTGATATATGGACTTCAGGCTTCATACGTTATATAGTTTATGCCTACATTTTGTCATTTACTATTAGAATATGAAAAACGTTTCTGTTTTAAAAATGTGTTTGCACAGACTACTATAGAAATGGAACACACATGAAATGCGTGTATTCCAAATAACGCTAGAATTATTTCCACTCTAAAACTCCACTTCAATCCCAGATAATCAAATCAAGGCAAGGCTTGAGCTAGGAGAAGTTCATTTTAAGTCGGTGGGGGGATGGAATAGCTGGCTGCTAGTAGCTTTTGTTTATCAGCACATTTAGATGACAAAGGACTCTGACGGAGAGGTGCAAACGGATTTAAGACGCGATTTAAGGTGGGACGGATTTACGAGTTTTTTCGTAGGCTCTGGTAATTCTAGTGTTAAAGAGTTTGGAATCCACAGTCCGACAGATTGTGTACAAATGGAGGAAATTCAAGACCATTGTTACCCTCCCCAGGAGTGGTCGACCAACAAAGATCACTCCAAGAGCAAAGTGTGTAATAGTCGGCAAGGTCACAAAGGACCCCAGGGTAACTTCTAAGCAACTGAAGGCCTCTTTCACATTGGCTCATGTTCATGAGTCCACCATCAGGAGAACACTGAACAACAATGGTGTGCATGGCAGGGTTGCAAGGAGAAAACCACTGCTCTCCAAAAAAAACATTGCTGCTCGTCTGCAATTTGCTAAAGATCACGTGGACAAACTAGAAGACTATTGGAAGAATGTTTTGTGGACGGATGAGACCAAAATAGAACTTTTTGGTTTAAATGAAAAGCATTATGTTTGGAGAAAGGAAAACACTGCATTCCAGCATAAGGACCTTATCCCATCTGTGAAACGTGGTGGTAGTATCATGGTTTGGGCCTGTTTTGCTGCATCTGGGCCAGGACGGCTTGCCTTCATTGATGGAACAATGAATTCTGAATTATATCAGAATTCTACAGGAAAATGTCAGGACGTCTGTCCATGAACTGAATCTCAAGAGAAGGTGGGTCATGCAACAAGACAACAACCCTAAGCACACAAGTCGTTTTACCAAAGAATGGTTAAAGAAGAATAAAGTTAATGTTTTGGAATGGCCAAGTCAAAGTCCTGACCTTAATCCAATCGAAATGTTGTGGAAGGACCTGAAGCGAGTAGTTAATGTGAGGAAATCCACCAACATCCCAGAGTTGAAGCTGTTCTGTATTGAGGAATGGGCTAACATTCTGTTCTGTATGGAGAAATGATCAACAGTTACCGGAAATGTTTAGTTGCAGTTATTGCTGCAAAGGGGGGGGGGGGGGGGGGGTCACAACAGATACTGAAAGCAAAGGTTCACATACTTTTGCCTCTCACAAATATGTAATATTCGATCATTTTCCTGTATAAATAAATGACCATGTATAATATTTTTGTCTCATTTGTTTAACTGGTTTCTCTTTATCTACTTTTAGGATTTGAGTGAAAATCTGATGATGTTTTAGGTCATATTTATGCAGAAATATAGAAAATTCTTTTCAAGCACAACTGTATGTATGTGTTATCCTCACTCAGATTACGCACTCTCCTGCCATTAGGTATAATGGATATTGGGTACATATTGTTCCAGTACCATAATTTAGTGTTTTGTATTTTGTATAATGTATTTGAGTAAAGCTTGACCCCAGGCAACCATTCTAATTTTGTTAATACAGTGCATTCGGAAAGTATTCACTTTTTCCACATTTTGTTATGTTACAGCCTTATTCCAAAATGGATTAAATTCATTTTTTTCTTCAGAATTCTGCACACAACACCCCATAATGACAACGTGAAAAAAATTTACTTGAGGTTTTTGCAAATTTATTAAAAATAAAAAAACTGAGAAATCACATGTACGTAAGTATTCACAGCCTTTGCTCAATACTTTGTCGATGCACCTTTGGCAGCAATTACAGCCTCAAGTCTTGTTGAATATGATGCCACAAGCTTGGCACACCTATCCTTGGCCAGATTCGCCCATTCCTCTTTGCAGCACCTCTCAAGTTCCATCAGGTTGGATGGGAAGCGTCGGTGCACAGCCATTTTAAGATCTCTCCAGAGATGTTCAATCGGATTCAAGTCTGGGCTCTGGCTGGGCCACTCAAGGACATTCACAGAGTTGTCCTGAAGCCACTCCTTTGGTATCTTGGCTGTGTGCTTAGGGTCGTTGTCCTGCTGAAAGATGAACAGTCACCCCAGTCTGAGGTCAAGAGCGCTCTGGAGCAGGTTTTCATCCAGGATGTCTCTGTACATTGCTGCAGTCATCTTTCCCTTTATCCTGACTAGTCTCCCAGTTCCTGCCGCTGAAAAACATTCCCACAGCATGATGCTGCCACCACCATGCTTCACTGTAGGGATGGTGCCAGGTTTCCTCCAAACGTGACACCTGGCATTCACACCAAAGAGTTCAGTCTTTGTCTCATCAGACCAGAGAATTTTCTTTCTCATGGTCTGAGAGTCCTTCAGGTGCCTTTTGGCAAACACCTGGCGGGCTGCCATGTGCCTTTTACTAAGGAGTGGCTTCCGTCTGGCCACTCTACCATACAGGCCTGATTGCTGCAGAGATGGTTGTCCTTCTGGAAGGTTCTCCTCTCTCCTTTCGAACTTCTTCCACTTACGGATGATGGAGGACACTGTGCTCATTGGGACCTTCAAAGCAGCAGAAATTTTTCTGTAACCTTCCCCAGATTTGTGCCTCGAGACAATCCTGTCTCAGAAGTCTACAGACAATTCCTTTGACTTCATGCTTGGTTTGTGCTCTGACATGAACTGTCAACTAGTGCTGGGCGGTATGACCAAAATTGTATATCACGGTATTTTTCAAGATTGTACCGGTTTCACGGAATTCGACGGTATTTTTTTCCCATGCATGAGTTAATCACATTTTCCTCTGCAATTACTGCAGTAGACTGGCTAAGAATAACCTATTCCACTGTCATGAGAATTGTACATTGTACAAAAAAACATTTTAATGTGCACACAAGTATTAATACAGGTTTGCATGGCCCCATAAAGTGATAGTTTTCAAGGGGGGGGGGGGGGGGGCACAAATGAAGAGAAGGAATCCAACTGCATGACAGTTGCTGTCAAAATATAGAACCTTTTTATTGAACAAATTTTGCAAACCGTTTAGTTTAAAACTTTGACAACAAATTGTCAACCATCCAAAGAGGCATTTAGTTGTATTGCACTGAACATGTCTTAGAAAAGAAATAAATGGCAAATTTTTTTTGTAAACCAACTACACTTTGTTAATGTTAACAATCTCTGTCCACTGACATGTTAAAATGACTTTTTAAACAACTTTACCATCATTAAACTGCATAATATATAAACTAATAAATAATAACAATAAAATAAATAATAGTGCAACTTCCAGTAATAATACTATTACATTAAAACTTCAAGCCCAGGTACATTACACAGCATTCACCAAACTAAAATAAAACAAGTGCAACTTGGAGATGACATCTTTACCAACTGAACCATCATTAAGGCAAATTGCATTAATATAGACCTTGCTTCAAGCTAAGCTATATATATATATATATATATATATATATATATATATATATAATAAAACTGCAACTTGCATTTATAATACTATTTGTTGTTTAGTGGGTCAAAAAAAACAAACAAAAAAAAAAAAAAAAGGTCCGTTTTTAAATCCAGTTCGCCGTGTCTGTCTTCGTGGGCGCGATTGCTCGACCGCAGGGAGTTGATGAGGTGATTGGGGCGAGTCGCATCTGATCATTCTCAATTGCTTCGTCGGCTTAGTGTGGCATGTGAATAAGGCGCTGAGCCCACGGACGGAGACGTATATTTATGGGCCGGCAGGATGGGGGAAGGAAAAAAGAAAAGATAGAAGAACACAAGGAGGTTAAAGAAGGGAAAAGGCAGTCATGGGAGACGATCCAGACACCAGGAAGGAGAAGGCAGCATGAGCTGGGGCTCCGTGAGGGAGTGCAGGCTTAGGCGATGTAGGGGCTGGTTCACCCCACTGAGTAAGCGTGTGGAGAGGGGCGAGCGAAATGTAAGACCTCCAAATGGATCTGAGAAGTGACTGAGTGAGCATGAAGGAAGACGGGAGGTGTGCCGACCTCGGACGGTCTGGCTGCGCAGTGTGGTGGCAGCCAAAACAGGGGTTGGCAGAAAGAAGTTCATGCTGCAAAGGCTCTGTCAGCAACACCAGTGAAGGGTGAGCTGTGGAGACAGAAGGTGGTGTGCTGCGATCAGGTGAGGAGAGAGACTGCATTTTAACGGATATATTTATTATGGATTTTATCCCCACATTTCACTGGCTTTATGGATTTGCTATTTATTTGGGTACTGTATTTTTCTAAACACTGTCCAACGGACACTTTTGGTTTTACTTTGACTGTTTTTAACAAAAGCACTTGAACACTTTCCAACATCCCATGGCTTCAATGAGATTTCTCGGCTCATCTCGGTCATAACTATCGACGGTGTTGGTTTAACAGACTCCCATGTGGGAAGAGGGAGTCTGTAGGGGACCGGCACCGTCACAGTATTACACAGTAACCAGATACATTACACAGTATTGGAAAAAAAAATAAAATAAAACAAGTACAACTTGCCTTGCAGTATTATCCAGTAGTATAGAAACAGTATTCATACATTTAAACATAATGCTCCACATCCGACCTTTTAAAACCAAAGTATCTACAGATAACAGACACGTTCGTCAAAAGTTCTTCTGTGTTATCATGTTCAACTTTATCGTCTGCTACAGCTTCAGTTTCAGAATGTTCTCTGTCCATTTTCACCGCTCAATACCTCCACTAACACATGTACTCTGTTGGATGCGTATGTTGCGGTGCACCAGTGAAAAAGGTCCCCTCCTGCTGCGCCACGTTCCGAATGTTGTTTAGGCTTTTTAAACCGGTGTTCCGGTATAAGAAAAATCCATATGATAACAAAAATAAAAAACGGTTTTTGGTATGAACCGGTATACCGCCCAGCACTACTGTCAACTGTGGGACCTTATACAGACAGGTGTGTGCCTTTCCAAATCCTGTCCAATCAACTGAATTTACCACAGGTGGACTCCAATTAAGCTGCAGAAACATCTCAAGGATGATCAGGGGAAACAGGATGTACCTGAGCTCAATTTCGAGCTTCATGGCAAAGGCTGTGAATACTTATGTACATGTGCTGTCTGTTTTTTATTTTTAATAAATTTGCAAAAACCTCAAGTAAACTTTTTTCACGTTGTCATTATGGGGTGTTGTGTGTAGAATTCTGAGGAAAAAAATGAATTTAATCCATTTTGGAATAAGGCTGTAACATAACAAAATGTGGAAAAAGTGATGCGCTGTGAATACTTTCCAGATGCACTGTATTTCCTTTGTAAATTATAGTGAGCCTGAAGAACAGTTAAAAACAAGCTCCTATGCAAAATTGGCAGCATACTGCAAGCCTCTTCATGGTCCTGTTGCATCTGTGATGCCCATTAAAAAGAATCAGTCATTTTACTCCTTTTCTTGGACTTTACTGCATGTAAAGTAATAGAGAACCCTTAGAAAAACTATAGAAGATGAAAAGTAGTGCTGAGCAAATATTGCAGAGTTCGTGTTGCTGTGAGTTTGGCAAAATCACAAAAATGTTTCCAAACTGCATTAAAAACTCGGCAAAATGCATTAAAGTCAATGGGGAAGGAGGAAGTGAACTAGTTTTGAGTGGATAATGATGATGCAATGGTCTTTTGTTGTCCTGAGGGCTAGGGCAAAGTCTGCCAACTATACCGGACTGATTAGTTTGTCCAAATATGTAATCTGAGCTGTAAGGCAGCAGTGCCAACCACTGTGCCACTGTGCCTCAAACAATAAAAGATGCAAGTGGAACGAATACAACAAACGCAGTAAGTAAATAAAATATAGACTCGTAGTGTTCCGGTCTTAGGGAACACATTGGCCATGCCATGGAGTGACTGCATGTGACTGGCTTGTTCCATTGTTTGAAGTCATGGCTCTGGGTGCAGTGGAAAGGTTTTTTCTTCTTCCCATGTGTCTGTGCAGGTGCTTTGCACATTCTTTATAAAGAAGAAACCAAACACCTTGTAAACAGTGATCACTTTTTTGTTTTTATTTTTTCAGTGTCCTGTATTTTCTGTTGAGGGCAGGTGGAGAGTTCTTTAAGCTTGTTTTGGGAATTACAGCTGCATAGCTAATGTGCATGCATAACTAGCCATGTGGTGTTCTATTGCCAGGGCACAGGGATCGGTATTCTGTATCTGGTGACAGTACATGTGATATTCTCATTGTATTTGGTTTAGGTATGCCTCAAATGGCAATTCTTTGTTTTTTTATTTTTTTTTAAATGCATGCAAAAAGGAAATCCGGCAGTGTTTCTCAACCTTTGTGACTTGAGGACCTGTGTTTACCTTTTTAAGTTTCCTGATGGCCCACATACACCAATCAGTCTAAAAGCAGATCTGAGAGGTTGAAATGACTGCGAGTGGAGTAGCAAGGTTCCCCCTTGGTGAAACGAGTGCAGTAAGAGACCGGGAAAAATATTGCTCAGCACTGTCAAACTTCAGTGGATGGAGGGCATGGGGTGGTTTCAGCACATCTCTGCAGTTAAAACGGTGTTTGGATTGTTTTGTTTGTTTTTTTCTCTCCCCTTCGTGTGCTTCCAATCCAGTGATGGCCACATTTGGCACCAAGCTGATTTTCTGATGTCACTATAAAATTTCATTGTGGTTCGATCGTGGTATATTGGTTAATACTGGTGTTGTGCTCATTTTCACATTTTTTATTTCAAAAATGTAATTATCATATAGCAACACACAGAACTAAATGGCCAGTGACAAAATAGTCTTCCGAAAACTTTACTGGAGCAATCCAAGATAAACACACCAAATGGTAAATTACATAGTTTACAAAGCTCCAGTTCTCTCTGTGAAATGGACCATATTGTCCGTTTTTCAGCCATTAGTGTGTCCAGTTATGCCTTTTTCTTTTCTTTGTACATTCAGAACATTTTTAGAAGCCTGTGGCCCTTTACCCTTTTTTTTAATAAAAAAAAAAAAAAAAAAAAAGCTGTCCATTGGGGCCATGTACACCCATGGGTCTTAGCACCTATGTCATGGCATGTCAGTCATACCAAATGCGCTCACATGCTTTATGCAGTATGAGTAGTTGCTTTTCCATGATTTCTGAAAATTGCACCAGGTATGCTTGGCATTACTGTAAACATATCTGAATGTTCTGCGCATGGCTTTACAACTCTGTGATGCCATGCTGGCCTTGCAAAGCATCACAAGGCATCTGGGGGGAAAAATTTGCCTAAGCCAGCTGCAAGACAGATTTCCAGGAAAATATTCGGCGCAAACAGCATATTCAGTGCAAAAAAATGTTCTGGCGAATTATGCCAATCAACACTAATGAACAGTATTTAACAGAATATGGGACATCTAAAACAAATGCATAAAATTGGCAGCCAAACCAAGTAAACCTTGTTGCAGTACCTCTGCACTGCTGCTGCTTCATTTGCAATCTGGAAAGGAAGTTCAGAAGTGCAATAAATGTACAATTGGATATCATTGCTTAAAGAATTTGACATTTGTCCATCCATTTTCCGTGCTTGCTAATATATTTCACTATTATGGAGAGCAAGGGCATATCCTGATAACTCTGGGTATAGGTGTTTCGGGCATACTCAATGTGTGCAAGCACCTGTGCACATTATTTACCCCTTTCACATCCTCTGATGATTCTTCCAGCACAGAGAGAGGACAGGAGCAGAAAAGAGAGGCATCCTAATACTGTAGCTAACGGGAGCGCACATCTCATAACACTTAGACATTAACCACCCAGCATATGCACAAACCGTGAAATAAGTTGCGTATCCTTTCTGTCATGACATTCTAGATGCGGTCCACGTGATCTTCCAGTGTTCAGCAAAATATGCCAAAATATGCCAATTTTGAATTGCTGTAATCTGAAAGTAAGTTCAGAATCCTTTGTAGTATTGTGCATGGTAAAGTGGCTAGCAAATACCTCATTTTGATATAGCAGTTTTATTTGATGGCCGCTGTCCACTGTTATTTTAACCGAAATAGCTAATCAGTGTTTTTTTTTTACTTCTTCTTTTTTTTAATGTTAGCGATGAAAAGGAAGAAGAGGAGTATGACAAAAAAGAAGAAATTGGCGAGGATGGTGAAATGGTAATGGTTAGTGGAGGAGACAAAACATCCGGTCCTTGGAATAAATCTGCTCCACCACCCACTGTATCTGTACCTGTTGGTAAGTTTGTTCAGTTTGTGGGTTATGCTATGAATAAAGTAATATGCTTATATTCAGTCCTAAAAATATTGCCTTTATTAAACCTTTCTCAGTGTGGATTTTTGACCTGAGTTGGTGACCACTTTATTAAATAAAAGCAAAACTCATCATTTTGACCTGAAAAACGAGTCTTGCGTCAAAACAAGATGAGGCTGTTTAATGCATTTTCCAAAAGTTTGTCCTGGTGAAGGTTCTTATATTGACAGAATGACCAAACTGCATATCCCCATCAGTATCTAAAGCCCCGTTTCTTGTAATTTCCACATCTAGTGAAAGAGAAAAATATTTAAAGTTTGTCGTAGTCTGTTCCAGATGTTCCCCATATCCATTAAGTTTACTTTACATCTACCATAAGAGTCATTCTGGGGGTATCCTCACAGAGTACACAAATGACCTTAGTTGGCTGCTGTCATTCCAAGCTTAACAGCCACTTCAAGGAACCTTACTTTGGACGCTTATACCCACAATCTCAGTTGTGGTCAGTAGACCTGAAGATCTGGTTCCCTATAATAATACCCATAATACTACTGCTGAAGCAAACCACTGATCAGTCTAATGGTTCTGTGTGCTTTTACTTTTAAATACTGTAGTTTGCAATACTTGTTATATTTATCCACTTGTGAAATATTTTCCCCTCTTACTTGTCAAAATGAAGACCAGTTTCAAGGAGAAATGTACACTCTGAGGTTTTTAGGTGCTTAATTAGATCGTACTTGACTGAGAGCCAAATATCATGAACAGAAAAGACAGTGAGAGATAAGATGCAACTTTGGCAGAGTGCACTGCCCATCTTGAATAGATTAGACTTCAGCTTGTTCTGTGAAGGAAAAAAGAAACCCAACCCTCTGTAGAACTTCTAACAACATATCCTATGTAGTGTATGTCCCTGTATAGATAGAATTGCATGTTCTATTTTATATTGTATATATAAACTGTTTTAAACTTTCAATGTTTTCTCATTGACTGTATTTTCATTTTGCAGAAGTGGAAGTACCAGAGCCAAAGTCTTCAGGTGTTTATAGACCACCTGGAGCAAGACTTGGCCCTACAAAACGTGGACCGACACAAGGACCACCTGAGATCTTCAGTGATACTCAGTTCCCATCTTTGCAAGCCACCGCGAAGCACGTAGAAACCAAAAAGTATGTAATAAAGGAAAATTCAGTGTTCGCCACCAAATGTTTTTTTCTTAGTTGTATATCTTTTGCATTCATCCACATTTCTGAACATACAAACATCAAATCTGGAAAGGGCCCGTTTTCCTCACAAACATGAATTGTATTTACATTAATTTTAAGAGTTTTGTCTTTTTAAGCAGTTTCCAAGTCCTGACACTACTTTTGTGGTAAAATGACAAGGGAAAAAACGCACTTAGGACAGTCTTTTCCAACTTGAATCTCTCCAGAGAACATATTAAATATTTTATGCAACTACTTTTATTTTACAAGGAGTTTAACTTGTGTGGGATTTGATGATGTACAGTACTGGTGGTGATTCTATTTGATTCACATGGTGGTTTTGTTTACAGTGAACGTCTAATTTATACAAATGTCAGGTCTTGTTGACTTTATAAAACAGTGAGAATATTAAAGACCAGTTGCAGCCTGCAGCTGAGAAGAAGGCTGCTTTCTGTGGTATAGTAGTTCGGACACAGTACAATAGCAGACACCAAAACTGGTTACAAATGCCTCCAGCAGACCCCCATGACCCTGTAGTTGGGATATAGTGAGTTGGATAACGGATGGATGGATGGAAAACCCTCTTTATCTAATATCCACTATTGATATATAATATATCCAACAAGGAAGACATTTTATCATGGAATATATTGGGCTGCAACACTTTCATTGTTTATTTTCATTGAGACGGGTAACAAGATGAAAGTGGCTTAATGCGTCTTTGTCTTTTTTTATCTGTTTACCTTTTAGGGATCGAGAAATGGAGAAGACCTTTGAGGTTGTGAAACACAAAACCAGACCTAGGGAGGAAGGTGTTGGCAAAGGTGCTCCTCATCAGCTACAACTTGACAACCAGTATGCTATTCTTGGTGACAAATAGTGTGCTGACCTGTTCTGTGATGCTGGCACCCATCTGGTCACGGGTGGTAACTCAACTACAGCTATGGATTGCATGTGTCTTTGCTGAATGGGCCAAAAGTGAATAGACTCGGCTGGCAAAGACTCGGAACAACCATAAGGGCCATCATGACAGTGATGACTTTTAGTGCTTGAAAAGCATTTTTTTTATTATTATTCAGTAAAAGAGGTGGTCAACAATCTGTTTTAAACTTGCCACTCAAACACCAAGCCAACTTGTATCAAGAGTTTTACAGACTACTTTTTGTAGAATTTCAAATCATTCAGTTAAAAATATTTTTGCAAATAGAAGCATTTGCGGAGCCTTCTAAGTGGGCAACTACCTCAGGTGTACATTGTGCACTATTGGATATGACTCTGACCACGTCTTGGTTGTAACCTTGAGGTTGGAATTGCTTTATACAGAAGGTTTGGATGTGCTGCTCAAAGCTTAAAGATGTTCATGCTGTGGGAAGAGTTGAGAAAAACTCCGCCATCGCAGATTATCATCTATTTACGGGGAAAAAAATTCAAGTGGCCTTAAAAGTTATCAGCTTTGTCCTTCTTAGTTGTATTTTTTTTTTTTTTTTTTTTTTAGGCTGCATCTGACTGCTTGGAGCGATAAACCACTTTGATTTTTTTCATAGTAGCAGAAATTTGCATCCTTTCTTTGTATAAAGTACTGCAGAGCTGTAGTTTGCTTACTTGAACGTAAATTTTACTTTTTCACCCACTTTGATAATCCTGTCCCCCCAGGCTTCGTTCCATGTTGAACATCACAAGTGCCTATTGGAGCTATGTGTTGCATAATCATAATTATAGTTCTGGGTAAGGGTAAAAAAAAAGTAACAAGGAGAGGATTAATGCCACTTGTTTATCCTGTTTGCTTCCTTTGTTTAATTTTAAACTGTGAAAGTGAAAGCTGAATCACTGCATCCTTGTAAACGCCACCTGATTATTCTGAGATTAGTAGTGAGGACCTTAACGGTCTACACACACACACGGACATGTGCTTGGTCCTGCTCCTGATTCTGGTTTATGTGACATACGTCCATAGTAGAGTCACAGACTCCGAAACGTTTGTGCTAATAAATACAAGACACTGAGTTGGAGGTTAACATCTGCACGTCCTCACTCTTGCTGTTTTGTAGTTGATGTGTGGACTGTAAGACCTCTGCAAGCACATCTTTGTAAACTGATTTTAAAACATTAACTTGGCAGACGGTCTTGTGTAAATCCCCCATTTGTTTTGATTGAGATGCCACTTCTGATGGACTGGAGCTGACACCGTTGGAAGGTATAACAGGGTACTGGTTAGAGGAGTGGGAGGGGAAAGGGGTTTTAGTTTTTATAACTTTAAATGTTTTCATAGCAAGCTAAATCTCTGCAAAGTGCTCTCTTTGCCCACCTTCACCCCAAAACACACACACACACACCACACAAAAAAAAAAAATGTTCCTCTTATTCTGTGTGCTTTGTGGCCAACACACAAGTGAAGGGGAGGGAAATCATGAAAGCGACGCTACACTGTTAAGTTGTTTATATGAATATTTTGTTTGGAGGTGGCGTTAGTGTTAACATTGCCTCTCTTTTAAAAATTTCAGTCCAGTAGTAAGTATTGGATAAGGCTTTATACTGCTGTCACCTGTGAATTGCCGTTTTCTTTTGTACCTGCAGTTGGAATTTGGAGATAACTAACGCATGAAATGATGCCCAGAGGTTCACATTCTAGGATGGGTTCCATTTGTAGAGTAACACAACTGATCATTCTTCAAATTTTACCGGGGTATGTGCTATGGCAGTGTCAGAACAGCTGTATGACTGAAGAAATAAATAAATTTGCAATATGTCTGGAATGCCCGGACTCTTTATTTTGGTATGCTATTTTATGTTTGGAGATGTGAGTGATAAGCAGTTTATTCGTGATCTTGGATGGACGTGTGCCACGTCCTGGGCGGTTTTTGCTGTTGTCCAACCAGTGTTGCCAGGCTAGACTTCAGTCCCCTATTGGTAATAGTCATTTAAAGTGTACTAATGCTAAGAACATCATTCAGTTACTCCTCTTGCTACATAATAGGTGTCGCTGAACTGTTTGTGAATGTTCCTTTTTCAAATCTAAAAATGCTTTTACGATTGGACAGGCACAGCCGTCACAGCCACGACTGCTAACACCACAAAAGCCTAAGGAGACATTGGCCAGAAAGGCAGGGGAGCGTAGAAATGCCTGACAGGAGCGTCCCCTTTACGTCAAAGCCTGCAACATCATTGACTCTTGTAGGCCCAGGACCTCAGCTATAAAACTTGCTTTTCCTTGGAAACGCCCAAATTTGGCTTGGAAATTGGCCTAAAATTACAGAAAGTCTCGACCATACCTGCAAGTCCCATACAGACTTTTTAGATACTTGTGATTTTATCTACTCCAGAAAACAGGATGATGAAGTGAACAGAAAGTTGTGCATTTCAGTGATGCGTCCTTGATAATCTCCAGTCCATCCGTCTGTCCAGTTTCTAAAAGCGGTTGCTTTGAAAGAGTAACGGAACAGGAATTTACAGGATCTCTGTGTGACGGCCCCGTCGGGTGGCAATGGCTGCAGCACAGTCCTCATCATGAAGAAGGATGCAAATACCATTAGTGGAATTTAAATGAGGAAAAAAAGGTTTGTTTGGGTGTTTACACTTATTATTTCAAAAAGTTAAAAATTGTGTGCATAACAGAATGTTTGGTGCAGCTTTGTTAACTGATTTGAAAAAGGAGAGTTTTCTGTTATTCACTACATCAAAGTGACAGATAACCTTTTTGTTTTTTAAATCGTACACCACGGCTTGGTTTGTACAGACAGGCAGTCATAAGGCGTACGCACAACACTCTTCATGGTTTGTGCTGATAACCGAGGATCTGATGGACAACCAGAGCGTCCCATCTTGAAACAAGCAAAGAAATTCTGTAACTAAACTAGCATTGAAACTCATCCTGAAAATACTGTCGAGCTGTAATGAATGCCACTACGATGGACTACCAGCTTATTAAAAAAAAAAAAATCCATCCTAAAACTAAAAATGTAAACGTAATATCAGTACTGCTGCGTTAGTTAATTCAGGTATTTTCATTAAACTCTTCAAAGCTGTTTCTGTAACATGCTTTTAAAATCCGGTCTGTCGGAGAATCCCTCTGCAACAATTAGCTGGTTAAGACGTACTGAAGAGTGAAATGGAACAGATTGGTTCAAAATAATCTGCTCCTTTTTATTTCTGTATTATAATTTTTTTTAGTTATTTATTTTTTTAAGTGTGAATCACAATTTGATTATTGGGTGTTTACCTACCAAGGTACCACTTGTGGTTGGTTGACCAGTCGGCAAACATTCGCCACGTCCTCTTAGTTACAAGAAGCAGCTCGTAGATGTGTGATACGGTGTCTGACTAACACACAGAATACACGACGCGTGTTGGGATTGGCTCCAGCAGACCCCCCCGTGACCCTCTAGTTAGGATATAGTGGGTTGGATAATGGATGGATGGATGTTACGCTTTTATTGGGGCTTGTCAGCTGTACGCACTTTTGAGTGCATCCCCTTATAGCAGGGGTGTCAAACTCCAGGCCTGGAGGGCCGCTGTGGCTGCAGGTTTTCTTACCCTTTTTCTAATCAGTGACCAGTTTTCACTGCTAATTAACTCCTTTTCCCTTCATTTTAGTAGTCCTGTTTTTAATGATCCAGTCCTCTGAATTGAAACAGAAATGAGATGTGAAACGAGCCAACAGATGCGCAGCTAAACTGGGATTTCAAACTCCAACCAATCTATTACAGTTTTTCTGAATTGCTAAAACACTAAATCCCATTGTAAAAACTAAACTGTCAACTACTATACTCTTTCATCAGATCAATCCCACAGTTGTCAAAATCTTAAACACTATTCATCTGGTTAGGACACAATTTGCAAATCTGAATCTCCCATTTACCAAAACTCTAAACACATTTAGCAGTGTGGTGCACTTGTACCCAGAATGGTGCACACAGGCTACAGAAGTTAAACACAACTAACACACTGTTTTCATCATTTACACACTACCACTCAAAAGTGAAAACACACGTGTCCAATCAGTGAGCCCAATTAGTAAACGGTATATAAGCCTAGTGAAATGCAAATGGCATGAGTGGATCCAACAATGGAGCAATACAATAGGAGAGGGAGAGGAGTCTGTGTCAGAGGTGGTGGGCAAGGACTAAGACCAAGAAGATCTGTAATTTCAAATGACATTCGAGCAACTGTCATAGATCATGTTCTGGTGCATGGCATGACTATGAGGGAGGCAGGACAACATGTGTAACCAAACCTAAGCAGGTTCTCAGTGGCTACTATAATCTGGACCTTCAGAGAAGAAAACAGGTAAAAAGTATACTTGTCTCAGTAAGGGGACAATGAAAAATAAATTCTACATGGTACTGTGTTTGAGAACATATATATTATAAAGTATACTTATAACTAAATAGTATTTTTTTTAGAATTGAAAGACGGCCACATGAGGGTGGAAGAACACGCATGTGCTCACAACACCAGGGGCCCCATGTGTAAAAGTGCGTATGCACAGAAATGTTGCGTACTCCCGTTTCCACGCTCAAATCGTAATGTATAAAACCTAAACTTGGCGTAAAGCCTCGCACATTTCCACGGTACCTCATACCCTGGCGTACGCAATTTCTCCGCTCGGTTTTGCAGACTGGCGGCACCCAGCGTCAAAGCAGTGCTACTGTTCCTGTGTGCTCATCCTTTCTTTCTTAGCTCCACATTCCTGACGTGGCTTTATAAATACACTGAAACTAACTGCATATTGTTTATTAGTGTAATGCATCTGATTGTAATTAACCTGCAGCAATATAATGGTCCAGGGAATAGCCATAGTATTCCAAATACCATAACTGCTTTAGCGTTGTAACTCTCACTGCATCTTCTTCTTCTTTCAGCTGCTCCCGTTAGGTGTTCCCACAGCAGATCATCTTTTTCCATATTACTCTCACTGCACCACTCGGAGTATTTATATCACTGTATCTGAGTGGGGAATCACAGCAGCAGCTGATTGTAAAGAGAATTATCAGTACACAGCATGAAACAGACGCTGCCTGAGCCACGGCAAAACACTTCAGAGACTTCCCTGTACGGACTTCGCGGTTTAGAAAAAGTTTCATCCCAAGAACTCTAAACGCACTCAATCTGTCCATCAAGTGCTCCTTGTAGAACTGTTTACTTATAAGTACAATCACCTCACTGTAAACTTGCACTACAGTTATAATATTGCACAAACTGCGCCACTTTATAAAACGCGTATTTACATATGATGACGGTGTTCATTTTTAAGATGAAATGCAGCAAAATATGTTGATTATATTATACAGATAAAACTAACTTCATTTAAATAATCTGTATTGTTAATAATTAAACATATGAGGACACAGTGCCGCAGCGCTAGCTAGTTCAGGGATTGTTCCTGCATTGCGTTGTATTCTTCAGCTGACGCGACACTGGAAGGATAGACGGATAGAAAAATTAAACACGTACTACGAAGATATTCCAATGTTCCTTTAAAGTTTTGAAGAATCGGCGTTTTAAGCTTACAGATGGCTTCACGTCTATTACAGAGCTGATTGTGTGGCGATTGGGTTTTTGGAGAAAGAAAAGTAAGGACAGGAATTGGAGGTTAGGATGTTTGAAAGAGACAGTACTGCTGTGATAAATTATTTCATCGAAGGTCACGCATGGTGCAGCAAGCCTCTTGCGTGAGATATGAACAATCACTGCGCCACCGTGTTCCCATGTTTAATAACATGCTTTCATTCCTATCATCATGAAAAAGATATCATGTATACATCTCAGTATTTTAATTATTCAGAGAGCTGTAATATCACGAATGTAATGGATTATGTGTCCTGTTGGAGAAAGAGAAAGCCCATTTAAGAAGCAGGTAGTGATTCACACATGTAGAGCACATAGAAGATCAAATACAGAACAAAGCATTTAACGTCCTACTTTAGTTACAATGGGATTTGAGAAACTAGTAAATTAAATGATTTTAAGATGAAGTTTATGATGTTCTACATTAATGGCAAAATAAACTACGTGATTAAAGTGGAAATTTCGAGATTAAAGTTGACATTTCGTGCTTTTTTCCCACTGTGTGGCTATTTTTTTTGTCTGTACCCTAATAAGCTTTCATATGACACTCAGACGGTGGGCTGCGACTCGCCTTTTCACAGCGACTTTGATATGTGATTTCTTTTTCATTTTGGGCACTGTGCAACTTTGTGAACTTGAGCCTTCGAGTTTTTCCGACACTCTGTCACTCGATCAACTTTCTTTTGTTGATTATACCACTGTTTAAACCAACAAATAGTACGTTTTTCCTTTGCCTCCACTTGGTATTCGCTGAAATTCTTATATTTTCCCCTGTGCTTTTCCCATTGTCTTTTCACAGAAGGCTATTTGTATTGATTTGCATATTCAAAGAGGCGTAATTCTGGGAGGAGTTGGGGCGGGACAGAAAGAGCGGGCACGTGCGTTACTTTTCACGCTGATCAGGATTTATGTAGTGGAAGAACGTGAAAGTATGCGTGCGCACAGATTCCTGCATCTGGATTTTTCTGTGCGTACGCACAATCCCGCTTTTGTGCTTACGCCATGTTATAGTGTGAGTTCTACGCTCGGCGTTATACATGAGGCCCCAGGACACACTTATTTTGGATATGGTCCGTTAAATAATGCAATTTGACTGCGTGAAATACAGCAGCGGATTATAGAAGACAACATACATTTTGAGGGAATAAATAGTGTGAGTCTGTCAACAATTGACCGTGTCTTGCAACGCAACAAGATAAGGATGAAACAAGTTTATCGGGTACCATTTCGGCGAAACTGTGAGAGGGTGAAAGAGCAACGATGTCAATATGTGCAAGTAAATAAACTTTTACAGTAAACAGTACTAGAATGTATACTGTATTGTCTGGGATGCAGCACATGTATACATCATATTGTGTCATTTACAGAACTAAATGTAGTTTGTCGTCACTGTGTACAGAGAATCTTTGAGCTTGACTCAATGGTTAGGCCTCATGAATACATCTTCGTGGATGAAGCCGGATTCAATGTAGCGAAAAGGAGAAGAAGAGGTTGCAACGTCATAGGTCAACATGCCATTATTGAACTGCCTGGCCGGCGTGGTGGAAATGTAACTATCTGTGCTGCCACCAGCAGCTATGGGGTTCTCCACAGTCATGTTACTGTTGGGCCATAAAACACCGAACTTCTAGTAACATTCCTGGATGGTCTACGGGATGCTTTGCTTGAGCAGAGAGTTCGCGAGCAGGCAGAGCACCCCATGTTTGTTATCATTTGGGACAATGTGAGCTTTCAGAGTGGTCCAAGAATACGCGATTGGTTTCACAATGAGCAGCATGCTATGAATGTGTTTCTTCCACCATACTCTCCCTTTTTGAACCCTATTGAGGAGTTTTTCTCGGCATGGAGATGGAAAGTATACGACCGAAACCCTTACACACAGGAAGATCTACTTCAAGCAATGAATGGAGCATGTGATTAGATAGGAGTGGAATCTTGCCAGGGCTGGATTCGGCAGGCTAAAGGATTCTTTCCTCGTTGCCTGGCAAGGGAGACCATAGCATGTGATGTGGATGAAGTCCTGTGGCCTGACCCAGCACAGAGGCGTGATGCTGAGGCAGAATAAATTATCTGAATATGCTGTAAAAATATATAATTTATATACAGTATATATAATAAATATATAACTTTTTTGCTGCAGTTCTTTTTTTGTTAAAATGTGAGTAGAAGAATAAATAAATATTATTTTCCCGCTATCCCACAGTGTTTTGTATTTATTTATGTAGTGTGTAATCGTTGCCAAGTTGTGTTTGCACATTGGCTGGTTTTGTGTGGTTGCGGTGGGTTGGCACCCTGCCCAGGATTGGTTCCCTGCCTTGTGCCCTGTGTTGGCTGGGATTGGCTCCAGCAGACCCCCGTGACCCTGTGTTCGGATTCAGCGGGTTGGAAAATGGATGGATGGATGGATGGTTGGTTTTGTGTGGTTTTTGACAGTAGTGCTTGATTTTGAGTAAAGTTAAAATAGTTTTGGGTCAAATGTTTGGTTTTGCAAGACAAGTCGAAGGTTTTGTGAGTGTAGCTTGAATTTTAGAGTTTGTGTTTAGTGTTTTGAGACAAAGATGAGATTTTAGGAAATGTGTTTAGCAATTCAGAAAAACTGTGATGAGAAGCTGATTCTTGCTGTTAATGAAGCCCGTTATTTAATTCCGTAGCCTGTTGCTGCTCTCATTCTGCCACAGAACACATTTCCAAAACTTTTGATTTTCTGTTCGTCAAAATGTTTTGGTGACCTGAGATCAAACTTACCGAGACCGTTGCTTTTCTTTATTTTCAGATATTGTGTGATGGGCACAGGTGAGCTGGTCATGTGGCGGCTCATTTTGTGTCTCATTATTGTTTGGCTGCTACTTAAAAAGACAACTGAGGGGCCTGAGTCAAGTTGATTAAAATTAAAGCAAAAGAAGTTAATTAGCAGCAAAAACTGGTCACTAATGAAGAAGATGGTTAGAATGAAAACCTGCAGCCAGTGCAGCCCTCCAGGCCTGGAGTTTGACACTCGTGCCTTATAGGGATCAAACCTCGGAGGTCAGCAGCTGAGGCGATGCCTCTGACTCGGCACCGTGTTCACTTATTTATCTACCAGGTAATGATTGTCACTGCTTTTTGCAGATGATGTTGTCCTGTTTGCTTCATCAGGCCGTGATCTTCAGCTCTCTCTGGATCGGTTCGCAGCCGAGTGTGAAGCGGCTGGGATGAGAATCAGCACCTCCAAATCCGAGACCATGGTCCTCAGCCGGAAAAGGGTGGAGTGCCCTCTCAGGGTTGGTAGCGAGATCCTGCCCCAAGTGGAGGAGTTCAAGTATCTCGGGGTCTTGTTCACGAGTGAGGGAAGAATGGAGCGGGAGATCGACAGGCGGATCGGTGCGGCATCCGCAGTAATGCGGGCTCTGCATCGGTCTGTCGTGGTGAAAAAGGAGCTGAGCCGCAAGGCGAAGCTCTCAATTTACCAGTCGATCTATGTTCCTACCCTCACCTATGGTCATGAGCTATGGGTAGTGACCGAAAGAACGAGATCGCGAATACAAGCGGCTGAAATGAGTTTCCTCCGCAGGGTGTATGGGCTTTCCCTTAAAGATAGGGTGAGAAGCTCAGTCATCCGGGAGGAGCTCAGAGTAGAGCCGCTGCTCCTCCGCATCGAGAGGAGTCAGATGAGGTGGCTCGGGCATCTGATCAGGATGCCTCCTGGACGCCTCCCTGGTGAGGTGTTCCGGGCACGTCCAACCGGGAGGAGGCCCCGGGGAAGACCCAGGACACGTTGGAGGGGACTATGTCTCTCGACTGGCCTGGGAACGCCTTGGGATTCTCCCGGAAGAGCTAGAAGAAGTGGCCGGGGAGAGGGAAGTCTGGGCATCTCTGCTCAAGCTGCTGCCCCCGCGACCCGACCTCGGATAAGCGGGAGACAATGGATGGATGGATGGATGGATGGTAATGATTGTGCTTGGTCAGCAGACATCCACCACGTCCTCTCCAGTGCGAGAAGCAGCTCATAGATGTGTGATACGGTATCTGCCAAATAATACACACACAGTGGATATAAAAAGTCTACACACCCCTTTCAAAATCACAGATTTTGTGTAATGAAAAAGTGAAACCAAGATAAATCACTTTGTAATTTTGCAATAAAGTTGGAAAATGCTCTAATCTATAACAAAGAAGGTGAAAACAAATGAGACTATTTAGTGAAAATGGTAAAAAAAAAAAAAAAAAGTACAAAAACCTGGTATTATTAATAATCAAGGATGTGGCTGCGTTCAGAATCGACTAATCACATTAAGCCTCATCTCAAATAGTAGCTAATTTACACCAACATTGAAAGTGGCTCTGGTTGAGCTCAGATAAAGTTTGGCTGTTTCCTTAGGATTATTCTGATATCCATCTTGGTTGCAATATACTCTAAAAGCTATGATCTGTGAAGAGCTTTTAAAACATGAATGGGATCTCATCATTGAAAGGAATCAATCAGGACAGGGGTACCAAAAGTCTCCAAAGCATTAAACATCCCATAGAGCACAAAACAGTCATCAACAAGTGGAGAAAATATGTCAACAGTGACTGCCTAGATAGATCTGGACATCTCTCCAAGATTGATGAGAAGAGAAGGAGAAAACTGGTCCAGGAGACCACCAACAGGCCTACAGCAACGTTAAAGGAGCTGCAGGATTTCCCAGCAAGTACTGGTTGTTCCCTACATGTGACAACAATCAGTCGTATTCTTCCTAATTCTGGGTTGTTGGGTAGGGTAGCAAAACAAAAGCCTTTTCTCACAAAGAAAAACATCCAAGCCCAGATAAACTTTGCAAAAAGGTATATGCAGTCTCCCACAACCAAGTGAAAATATGTATTATAGTCTGATGAAACCAAGGTTGAACTGTTTGGCCATAATTCTAAAAGGTACATTTGGCACATAACACAGCACATCATCAACAGAACTCCATACGCACAGTGAAGCATGATGATGGCAGTATCATTCCTTAGAGCTGATTTTCTTTAGCTGGAACTGGTGCTTTAGTGAAGGTCAGTGGAATCATGAATAGCTCCAAGTATCAGTCCATTTTGGCACAAAACCTTCAAGCATCTGCTAGGAAGCTGAAAATGATGAGGACAACATGACAACAACCCAAAGCATACATCAAAATCAACAACTTCAGCAAAGGACAATCAATCTTCTGGAATGGCCCAACCAGAGCACAGACCTTAATCTAACTGAAAATATGTGGGGTGACCTGAAAAGTGCCACACACAGGTGATCTCCTCATAATTTAACAGACCTGGAAATTTTTTGCGAGGAGGATTGGGCAAAAATTGCAAATTCCAGATGTGCCAAACTGACTCTTACCAGTTACCAATAAACTTGAAAGGTGCTTCAGCTAAAGTATTGCTTTAAGGGTTGTGCAACCAGGTGTTTGTAGGGATGACTTCTGACAGGATTTCTCTTGGTTTCATTTTTTTATTATACAAAATCTGTGACTTTGGAAGGCATGTGTGTGTATATTTATAACATGCCTATTAGATTAGAGAGGTGAAAAAGAGAGTGCAGGCAGGGTGGAACGAGTGGAGAAGAGTGTCAGGAGTGAATTGTGACAGACGGGTATCAGCAAGAGTGAAAGGGAAGGTCTACAGGATGGTAGTGAGACCAGCTATGTTATATGTGTTGGAGACGGTGGCACTGACCAGAAAGCAGGAGACAGAGCTGGAGGTGGCAGAGTTAAAGATGTTAAGATTTGCATTGGGTGTGATGAGGATGGACAGGATTAGAAATGACTACATTAGAGGGTCAGTTCAAGATGGATGGTTGGGAGACAAAGTCAGAGAGGCGAGATTGTGTTGGTTTGGACATGTGCAGAGGACAGATGTTGGGTATATTGGCAAGAGGATGTTTAGGATAGAGCTGCCAGGTAAGAGAAAAAGATGAAGGCCTATGAGGAGGTTTATGGATGTGGTGAGAGAGGACATGCAGGTGATTGGTGTAACGGAACAAGATGGAGAGGACAGAAAGATATGGAAGAAGATGATCCGCTGTGGGAATTCCTAACGGGAGTAGCTAAAAGAAGAAGAAGATGTTGGCAAAACGGTCGTTAACATTATCGAAGTCGATTTCGTTTGTGTGTTACAGTACTGCTCTATGGAACATGTGGCAAGGTTTCTTAAACGCTAAGTACTCATTGAAGATCTTAAATATATTTTATAAGTTTCAGTTTGGAGAAACCTCTCACAGCTAGCAACACTAATAGCAATCATGAGCAAAATTCACAGAAGTATAACAATATTTGGGACAGAATGTTCAAGTACAGACGCACCTTGACTTACCAGTAAGATCCGATCCGTGTGTCGTCGTGAACAGCCGGATTTTTTTTGCTCGTCATACATTTCATCGCTTGAAGATGAAGAACTACTCGAGCTTCAGGGTGGCTTTATTTGAGAAAATGTCTTCATGTACATTATAACAGTAGTTTCTTCACGACTAAGGTATTTCAATAATGGCCCTTCATTCTTTTTAATACTTCTTCCCTCGCCTTTTTCTTTTTTCTAAAAGTGGCCCTGCTCATGTTTGTTCGCTTCAGCCTGAGATTGAGAGAATAATTAAATATTAATGATGAGATTGAAGAGTTTCGTTCCTTTCGGTTGGAGTGGTCAAGATTGGCATTTGTAAGATATAACTTTGCAACACATGTATTTGTAAGTTTCAAAACATTAAAATGGTGTACTTTTGACACAGATAACACGTTAGCTTGTTAAAGCCCTACTAAACAAAACTGTCAAAACTGTCGAAAAAGTCCAGTGCTAAAGTTTAGTAAAAAGTGCCGGCCAGGGCCAACCGCCCCCTCCTTGCTACACCAGCGCACTCCTTTGCCCGGGGGCCAATGATGCTATTAAGACGGCCCTGTTGTGACTGACAGCACTGAGAAAGAAAAAGGTGCAGCTTGCTGTGGGCCATTCACTAAACCCGTCTTCAGTGTCTCAGTGAGCTGAATGCCTCTTGTCATGAGAGGATCAAAGTTGTGTTTTGTTTTCTCCATTACCTTTCCTTTACTGGCTTCGTCATCACTTCAGCACTGCACACGTGTGGGCCTTTCAAGCACTTTGACTTTCTGTACATTTTGATGGCCTGACCCGAGTCACGTGACTATACGCCTGCCACTCACCCTGGAGTAGCGCGGTCATTCCGCGAGTGTTGCCTATGGGTGCGCAGAACACCGGGAGAAGGTGAGTGAGCCAGTCGGCCAGCCATTATAGAAACCTGCTGATTTTAAAACCCCCATTTACATGTGCGAGTGCACTTATAGAGCCCTCCTTTGGGGGACACTCTTCAAATGTCGTCAGAATGCGCACAAATATATATGTAAATAATCATGGCTGCCATGAATCCAAAAAACAACCATGGAGCCCGAGTCTCCGGAGCAGTGAGTGTGAGGAACATTAATTTAAAAGAAATTTTATTGCATTACATTACATCCATCCATCCATCCATTTTCCAACCCGCTGAATCCGAACACAGGGTCACGGGGGTCTGCTGGAGCCAATCCCAGCCAACACAGGGCACAAGGCAGGAACCAATCCCGGGCAGGGTGCCAACCCACCGCAGTTACATTACAATACAATACAATACAATTTATTTTTGTATAGCCCTAAATCACACAAGAAGTGCCACAGCAGGCTTTAACAGGCCCTGCCTCTTGACAACCCCTCAGCCGTGACTCTCTAAGAAGACAAGGAAAAACTCTGGAAAAAAAACCCTTGTAGGGAAAAAATGGGAGAAACCTTGGGAAAGGTAGTTCAAAGAGAGACCCCTTTCCAGGTAGGTTGGGCGTGCAGTGGGTGTCAAAAAGAAGGGGGTCAATACAATAGAATACACAGAACAGAACAAATCCTCAATACAGTATAAAAATAAAAATGTTAGAAGTACGGAGCAAAATTTAACAGTAGATGATATCCCATAATATGATTTGGATTTGTTGAGTCCTGGAGACCTCATTCATCAAGCTGCCTCTCCCATTTGGCCATTCCACAGCTGAAATAGCACTAATCCGATGAAAGGACCCCTCTTTCCCACAATTCGTGCGATCCTCAATCTGGGATGACTTTTCCTTAGGCAGGCAAAACAATTTGGCAGGTGGGCCGTGGCACCAAGTGCCACATTTGAGTACCGAGAAGAGAAACAGAATAGGTGAGGGTTAGTATCCAATTCTAACTATCATGTTACTTATGTTTTAGTGCTAATGAGTAACCACAGAGATGCAGTCTGTACAGTTAATCAGCAGCTCTAGTCAGGATATGCTAAACTGAAGTAGTGAGTCTTCAGCCGGGATTTAAAAGCTGAGACTGAAGGGGCATCTCTTATAGTAGCAGGCAGACCATTCCACAGTTTAGGGGCCCTGTAACTAAAATCTCGACCTCACACTGTTATTTTATTAATCCTTGGAATCATAAGCAGACTGGCATCTTGAGATCTTAATGTGCGCTCTGGTTTGTAAGTCATGATAAGTTCAGACAAGTAAGCTGGACCTCAGCCATTTAATGCTTTATATGTTAAAAGGAGGATTTTGAAATCTGCCCTAAACTTAACCGGGAGCCATTGTAAGGATTTAAGAACTGGAGTTAAGTGTTCGTATTTTCTTGCTCTTGTAATAATTATTGCAGCCACATTTTGGATTAACTGGAGGCTGTATAAAGAACAGTTTGAACATCCAGTGAACACCGCATTGCAGTAGTCAATCCTACTAGAGATAAATACATGAATTAATTTCTCAGAATCCTGTTTATTTAGAAAGCACCTCAATTTCCCAACATTTTTAAGATGCAAGAAACATGATTTGGACAGCTTTGTAATATGCGCTTTAAATGACATGCTAGAGTCAAAGATAACTCCTAGATTGTGGGCTGATTCAGTAAAATTAATGGTGATTTCAACGGAGTTAAATGACAAAATATTGTCGTGATCAGCGTCATTCCCTCCGACAATTAACATCTCTGTTTTATCTGTATTTAAAGACAAGTAGCTCTCATCCATCCACTCCTTTAATTCACTAACACAACTAATTAAAGACAACATTGGAGAAACTTCATTTGATTTAAATGAAAGGTATAACTGGGTGTCATCTGCATACGAGTGAAAATTAACATTATGTTTCCGAATGATAGATCCCAGTGGAAGCATGTAAAGTGAAAACAGTAAAGGTCCCAGTACTGAGCCCCGCGGGACACCATATTGAACTTCTGTGTATAATGATGGAGTACTGTCAGCACATTTCTGTACATATTGGAATCGATTTGATAAATAAGAACTAAACCAAGCGAGCATGGTGCCTGTAAGGCCAACATCATTTTCTAGCCTGTGTAGTAAAACAGAATGGTCAATGGTGTCAAATGCTGCACTTAAGTCCAACAACATAATTACAGTGGAGTTTCCTTCATCAGAGGATATCAAAATGTCATTTACAACCTGTGTTAGTGCCGTTTCTGTACTATGACCAGTGTGGAAACCAGACTGGAACTTCTCAAATAAATGTGTAATGCGTAAGCTCCAGTTTTCAACACTCTAATTTAAGAGCTCGAGTGTTTTCATTAAATCAGAGGGAGTTTCTATGTGCTTTGATCACTTTTATTTTAAGGAGAGCCACTGAGTCCAGAGCATCTCTCAAGGTCATATTATCATGTGATGTTAACTGATCTAAATGGTTTTCTGCAGTTACAATCGACTTACTCAAAGTATCTAGAGAAAAGCCAAGCAAAATGACACCTTTTATTGGCTAACTAGAAAGATTACAATATGCAAGCTTTCGAGGCAACTCAGGCCCCTTCTTCAGGCAAGATGTCTTGCCTGAAGAAGGGGCCTGAGTTGCCTCGAAAGCTTGCATATTGTAATCTTTCTAGTTAGCCAATAAAAGGTGTCATTTTGCTTGGCTTTTCTCTACATTCATTATGGCTAACACGGTACAACACCCTAGTACTCAAAGTATCTATAAATTTTGAAGCAGAATTACAATCTAGATGTCACACTGTCTGTTTTAATCTGGGAGTGTGTTGACAAGGGCAAGACTAAATTAAATGCAATTAAGTAGTGATCGGAAATAACTTCATTTAATGGAGTAATATTTAAATTTTGAATTTCAACTTTGTAAGTTAAACGTAAATCTAATGTGTGATTATGATTACGAGTTGGACCTTTGACAATCTGACAAAATCCTACTGAATTTAACAAATAAGTAAAACATTTGTTAAAAGTGTCAGTTTTCACATCAATATGTACATTAAAATCTCCCATCAATACTACGTGATTATAATTTATAGCCAAATCTATAAATTCAGTCATGAACAATGAATACGGCCCTGGTGGTCTATAGACTAGCACTATAATTGTGTTGGAATCTGTTTTAATATTTAAAATGAATGCCTCAAAGGTTGTAAAGCTGCCTAAATTTTTAGACGTGATTTGCATTTTGTTACAGTGAATTATTCCAAGGCCTCCTCCTCGACCAGAATCTCTAGACTTACGAAGGAACGAGTAGCCATCTGGTGACGCCTCAGTTAGGGGAACAGTGTCACATTTACTAAGCCAGGTTTCCGTGAGAAGACATAGATCAGATTTTGTACTTAATATAATATCATTTACCAGAACAGCTTTACTGACAAGACAGCGAATGTTCAATAAGCAGCATTTAAAACTGCATGTTTCTTTCTGAACTAGTGATATATTTTTTGTTTTAATTTGAAGTAAATTTCTACTACAGATGCCCCTGGTGGAGGGTCTGGTTTTATCTCTTGGTCTAATTATACACCTTATTTTTTGGTTATCAATTAATTTAAGGTTTGCATCAAGACTAAATTTACTGGATGCCCCACAACACGGATTATGGGTAACAGCTTCAGGACAGTAACAGGTGGGATAAACAACAGCCTGTGATTTAAGATCACATGACTAATAATATCTTGGTAAGGGTCCAGATACAACTAAATTCTGACATTTTCTTTTGAATTGATAATAAAAAGTGCAGCATAAATTGCAGAAGAAATAGATGTTGAACAAACATTTTATGATAATGGCAGAGAGCGAAGAAGATGTTTTGATTACGAATCAAAAGATGAATGCACTACAGATGCAAAATTAACTTTTAGAACTTCATTTTTTTTTTAGTAATAATTGATTCAGCCATAATGTCGAAAAGCGAACGATTTCAACTTTTAGAGAAGTACAATGATACGTTTAAAGTTATATCGCAAATAAGTTTGTTGTCGAATTGGGATGAAAGTGAAATCCTAAAACATTGCAACTAAAATTAATAAATGTTATAGATGATCAATCTCTTTGAGGAATTAAAATCTGTACAATGTTTTTTGGATAAAATATGACAGCGAAAGATGTACTGAATTTTATTTACAATAATTAATTGATTCATTTCCAAGTGCAGCTATCTCATTAAGAATTTATTTGTCACTGATGGTTACAGTTGCATCTGCAAAAAAGTTTTTCTCAATTAAAAATTATAAAAAATTACTTTCAATCATCAATGAGCCAAGAACGGTTGTCAAATTTGTCAATAATTGCAATAGGAAAGAAAGAATTAGATAAATAAATATCATCAAACATTTTGCCAGTGCAAAGGCTAGAAAAGTGCCATTATAAATAGCATTTTTGTAATTATTTTTGTATATTGTTAAAATTTGTCTTATTTTTTTCTTGTAACAGTTTGTCTTATTTATTAATAAGTATTGTGTATGCATCAGAATTTCTTCATCCTTTTCAGTTAAGATTCAGGATTTATCATTATATTATTTTAAATAGTAATTTTTATGAAGGATGCCAAATCGCAAAAGCACCTTACATATCAGTGCCAGCCCTGGTAGTACTTCATGTGCTGGGAAGTAAAGAGAGTTCATCCCCTTTTCGAAGCTCCAACCTGAGCCCACAATGATTCACAGTGAACACTGGCCGGGCGCATGCATCGCCGATTGCCCCGGTTCATGATGTTTGTGACAAACACTGTTAGCTGCATGAAAACCGAGCAGACTTTTATTCATTTCTTTCTGTCAGCGGGTCACACGCCTTTCATGTCCACGTGCTGCCTGCCTTGCACCCAGTGCTTTTGTGATAAGAATAACAGGGGTTTCCTTACTTCAATAAAATAAGTAACATGTTAGGTTATGTGTCACTTTTACAAACGATGGGAGTGCCGGGGCTCCCATTTAAACATTTACAAAGTAATTAGACTATCTAATGTACTTACTTGTCACCACCAACCCCGCTCATGCGATTGTGCTGATGCGGTTTGTGTATTACGCTCAGCTCATCAACATACATTCAGAAATTTCTTACATATTGAGACTGATTATTCCAGCCAAAAGAAGGAATAATGTGACTGCCCATGCAGTTGCCTCAGGAAATTGATCTTTGTGATCACTTCCACCACTTTCTACTTGTGAGTCCTGCATGCCTGCACAGACTACAAAATCCTTAACTGTAACCTGGTTAAAGGTTTTACATGGCCAGATAACCGGGTTACTCATGTAGAAATCCACATGTGTTAAGCTGATTTCGTTACTGGGATTAAGAGCTTACATGGCATTTTAGAAAGTGGGTTTCTATGAATAACCGGGTTATTAAAGCCATGTAAAGCAGGAGCCATGTGAACAGAAAATGCTCAATGAGAGCAGCATACTGAGCATCAAGCTGGCTTGCCGATGTCTGCAGATGAAATCTCAGGCCTTCACTTCAGATTGGCTGGACGACAGCTTTTATTGTTTTTTGGGGAGTGAAATATGATGACAGGGTCCTAAGTGGGCTGTGCCTCAGCAAGGACGAATCATAGCTGACACAAGACCCTTAAAGATGGGGAGGTTTGGCCATGTTTTATGCTGTAAGCCACTGTATTGACCACTGGGGGGTTATGGGGGGGGGGGGGGGTGATATTTAGTTTGCACCTTCATTACTTTTGCCAACGTTTATCCCAGTAAGCACAAACCTTTTTATGACCTTATAGAATTTCTATAAAATTATCAGGATTTGTGTCACAACACCAGGGTCTGTGTGGCAGGCATCTCTTCACATGAAGTTGTCACTAAGCTACCTAAAGCCATCCACCACCATGGAATTTGCTTTTCTCTTCTCTACATACAAATCTAGAAGGACAGAATTACTGCATGTTGATTTATATAGTGCCCACACAGTCAGGGGTATGGGTTCACTGTGCAATGCAACACACTTGGAACTTAAACACTCTACGCAGGAGTAGTGGGAAATCCGGTTAAAGCAAGTTGGGATTCACAGAAATCGGGAAAATTCCAGAACACCTCAGTTTCACCAAACCTGTGTTTCTGGAACAGACTAAGCCAGAATCATGAGAGCCTTGAGGCTAAAGATGCAGATAACTCACTAATCCTGCTTTTTTGAATGCGTTCCGAATTTGCTTGTTCCAGAAAAGATGGGGGCAACCAAAGCAGCAGAGCAGGTTTAACACTTTAAGGATGCAATAATTAAGGAGCAGATCATCCAATCAGAGTCTGTAAATGTGCTGTCAGAAATTCTCATTCCAGCTGCACTATTTTAAGAAGCAGAAAAACAACAAAATGTGAAAATGTTGCACCACTTCCTGACCGAACAGTCGACACACAAGCACAACTCTTTCATCAAATTCTGCCCAGAAAAATGTCACCAGATGGAGAAGTTTGCATAAATGTTACTGTTTTACGCCTGAGACTAAAGGCAGCTTTGTTCATGATATTGTAGATGTCACACGTCATTAAAGCAGATCAGGTAATCGAATTTATTCGTTCGTTTAGCCGATAGGTTTACGATTGTCTACAGCACTTCTGACCACTCGCTCTGTTCCCAGTTTAGCTCTTCTTTTACTTGTTTAGGTAGGTTGCTGTGTGGCTCAACTTATCCCGATAGATGATTAATCCTAGTGATTTGATGGAGCACACATCTTTATCAAAGCACCAAGTGTGAATGAAGGAAACAATTGTGATGTCATATTTTACAGAGCATGAGAAACACAATCAGGCTGATGCTGTACCGTAATTGTGTTGTTTCTCAGACATGTAGTCTGTTCAATCAACTTTTCGGTGCTTAGTTCATAAGGGCTTGTAAATTTTGCTGTGAATGTGAGCTAATTGGGATCAACATATACGGGATCAAGTGAGCCAACTGCAATCAGTGATATGGCACCAGCTAATTGGTTGGTACAAAATCGTGTAAAAGCAAATATTCATTTTAAGATCCAGGATTATCCAATCTCTCCTACTGGAACATACATTACCCCTGGTCACACTTAGCAGAGTCAATGGAGAAGACAGTGCTTTTTGGAAACAAGAATACAGTATATAAATGTCCCAAGATCAGGCAGTGACATCAACCCCCTTGTCTTGTCATCTTTAGGCTTCTTCTAATTTCTCACCATTAGCTGATGGGTATTGTGACTTAACATTTTGCTGGTCCACCAGTCCACAATTTCTCAGTTGTATTTCATCAAGTGTCCGGACAACCTAGGCAAATTTGTTTTTTCCAGTTTTCCATTGGCCTTTCAATTCCCTTTGGGTTTGCTCCATGAACAATCTGTGCACTTGGCTGGTAAACTGTGCAGACCCAACAGACAAGATGGACACATTCATTTGGGTGTTTCAGTGTGAAAGACAAACTTTTAGCAAACTACCTAAAAATGTCACTGTGCAAGACATGGCACAAGGAATGGGTGACCTTCTCACCCTAAGCAAACAAAAAATAAAGGGGGGCCTAACTGATATGGGATGGCACAGTGGGCTGCTGTCAAAGAGCTCCAGGACACTGGGCTTGCATCTTGGTCTGGTCATTGATGGTGTGAGGTGTTCATGTTCTTCCAGTATTTGGAAAGACCTGTAGGCAAGCCTAATTGGTGAGTCTAAACTAACCACGTGTGTGTGTTTGTCCTGTGAACAAATGGCACCCTATATACAAATGGATCTTGCCTTGCAATACTGAGGTGACCATGACTTGAATAATTTGGTTCAAGTAGATCATGGATACATTTAAAAATGAGAAAATAATCAGGGTTGAAGCCATAAGAGCACAAGGGCAAAAATGTGCACGTGCCAGACAGCCAGCCAGGAGTAAACTTTGCATCCGGTCATCAAATGAAACCCCTCTAAGTTTAAACATTCATCTGTTTGTCAGGTAAAATGAAGTTCTGTCAAACAAGTAAGGAGATCCCCAACAATTACGTCCACACTATCCAAGGAACTGAACAGTATAAGCTGCTGCTACTGCCGAGACAGCAAACCTGAGAAAAGCTAAAGTTGAGCATCCCATCAAATTCAATGTGGCCGCTCCCCAGGAATTTACTTGAATGTCCTCAAACGCAGTAATAAAACTGCTATGTCAACCACCCAATCACAGAGACCTTTAATAACAACACCTACATGTGAAGGTCAATCAGTAGACACTTGAACGATGAAGAACACGAGTCAGAAACTCCAGTCATCAAAAGAACTTCACAAGGTCAGCCTGTTTAAAAATACATGTGAACTGGGCTTGCTTGGAAATTAGGCAACCATCATCCACCTGAGCCAAGGAGAAAACAGTTAGGCCAGTCTTGGCCACAGGACCCTTTACAGTTTGTTTTGATCAGGGCTGCTGCATGTGGCACATTCAAATACATTCAGACCACACCACCTACCATATATATCAGTGTTTCTCAACCTTTATCATCCCATAACACAGTTTTGCCTTTTTAAATTCAATGATGACCCACAAGCAGCAATTGCAAACTGCCATCTTGGTGACATAAGCACAGTTGGGGTTCTCCTTAGTGAAACAAGTTCACTTAGTAATGGGGAAACATCACATGGCACTCCACTGTAACACACATAAAGCAAAAGCAACTTGCAACCCATCAGCAGCACAACCCAGGGGCCGAGAAGCACTGCCTCAGACGGACCCAGTGTGCAGCCGCCGAGACTCCAAGATCGGTTTATGCTACACTACCCCATAGTGACAGTTACTGGTGACCCACAGAGCCTCAATTGCAATGACCTGTACACTTTGTGACTGATAAATGTCCAAATGAAGCCATAAGTTGGTACATGACTGTAAGCTGTTTTGCCCATCCTGGTAACTGGTACAGTTATCGGACTTTGAAGCACTAAATTAATTTTATTCAAGTATTAACAAATGGAGCAGCTCATTTCATCACTGGAATAGAATAACATTCCTGTATGTGTAATTGTGGGTGTGTGAAGTTATCCTCGCGCCTCCCCTAATTGCATAACCCGGTTAGAAAACGTATTTGATGAACTCAAGAGAATGAATGCAAAAACCTCAATTTCGTTATCAGGACTGTGTAGGACATATTATTAAAAACGAATAATCTCGCCATCATTTCATCTTCACTAACAAACTTATGATAAGTTAAACAATTTTAATTTTAGTCTAATTGGTCACAATATTTTCCTCTCAAGGCATGCAGGTTTTTGAAGTACCTTCATAATGGGTTAAAAGTGACAGTAACAAAAGCCTATGTATGTATATTTAGGCTTTTATTTTTTTAATAATAATAAGCACAATTCCAACAATTGTGTGCTGAAATTCTCCTGCCTAAAACATAACAAAGCATTTTACAGATAAGACCTTTGCTGTTTTCCTTTTTGACAGCAGTTGATGTAGTGCTCTATCATTAGCACTATGAGTCATTTTTATATGCTGTTTTTTAACTCACTTTTTTCTGTGATTATTGATTCGGAGTAATTCATCTACTTGCAGTCACACACAAGCACAGTAGTAACTCTCTGGTAGGATTACATTTTTTGGAATTTTAGTACCAATGTATCGGTTCTTGTGACACCCCTAGTTCTCAGTCACCAGAAGTGGCACTGATGTCATCAAAGTCACTCAGTCAGAACTGTTAAAAAACAAAAACTACAAAGAATGTGACCATCAGACTTCAGCCAAATGACAGAAAGAACTTTTAGTAACAGAGTTTATTTTCTACACAAAATATTACAAATATAAATACATTTTACATTAATTTTATACATATCCTACCCAGTAAATAATGGTGTACATATTAAATCTAAAAATTTAAAAAATTAATTCATTCTGGACTTTTTTATAATTAAAATATCTCCAGACCCCTTTCGTTTGCGAGTGGTCGTGCCTTTGCTGGACTCTCCTCCAATCTGTATGAACTCCAGAGCTTCTGGAAGAAAGTAGTTTTCTACAGGTGGCACCGGTTCCTTAAAAAAAAAAAAAAAAAAAATCAAAAAAGAGTGGCTGATGGGAACGCAGTCAGGCCGACGCCACCATAGAAACACCTTTAGTTAGTCTGAAATGTGCAGCTGGTTTGTACATTAGAAAAGTTGCACCTTCTAGTTGAATTTACACATCAGCATGAACTTCTTGCGTTTAACTCACCATAATGGTGGCCCCTGTAGACACTGGATTTTATATGCTGGCAGTGGTGTGAATTAACATAACGGAATTTGCTTTAAATGAAAGGGAGATATGCCCATCTAAGATACATTAATTGCATTCAATTTTGAAGTACAGTGGAAAGGTTTTAAGTTATGTTGTAACCACCATTTGACTCTTACATGACTTATAAATAAAAAAAAATTAGATTTAATCTGCAACATGTCTTAAACAGGCAGACTGATGAAAACCCAACACACGCTTGCACTCAAAGTACCCAGAGAATGGAAGTGAGCCCTGATCACAACTCACAGGTGTGTTTCTTATATTAACTGCTGCACCAATTTATGTACAAGTCTACCATTTAAGCACCCACACTTCCCTATTTTCACTATTATGAAATGATTCAAGGCACACAAAGCTTCACACTGACATTGTTTTTTAAAATAACTAGGGGGCTCCACCCCCTGCTCACTTTGCTTGCCCACCCCTGGGTTTAGTTTATCACATATACAATTTAAAGAGATTGTTATTTTCATGGGAATTGTTACATATGCATTATTTTCACTTTTACTTTAAAACTTTTGTAAAAACAATACTTGTCCTTTATTTCCAGCCCTGGGTGTGGTTAATTCTTTCTCGCAGGACGTATAAGGCGGAGTGGTGGCTCTGAGGCTAGAGATCTGCACTGGCAATCGGAAGGTTGCCGGTTCGAATCCCGTAAATGCCAGTAGGGACTCTGCTCTGTTGGGCCCTTAAGCAAGGCCCTTAACCTGCAATTGCTGAGCGCTTTGAGTAGTGAGAAAAGCGCTATATAAATGCAAAAAATTATTATTATAAGGCTGAACGCATGCTAAGGAGATGCCGTCAGATCATCTTCTGTCTTTCTGCGTGTTCTTTTTTACTTGGCACCCATTTACTATCAAAGAACAGTGCATGAGCAAAATAATGGAAAACACACAGGTGAAGCTTCAGCATTTCAGTATAATGTAGAAACTGATAAAGGACAGTTTCTCTCACCTTTTTAATGGCCTGGGTTTGATGCCTTTATTTTTTGGGATGTCCCCATACTAAAGTCCATAAGCAAATTAATGCAGATGGGTTTGTGGGGAAAAAAAAATTCACATCCCTAAGGATTCAGTCAGAACCTGCCATCTTTCTGCTTATTTTAATAGCAAATTAATTTCTGCAGCTGGGTCTGCCCTAATTTAACAACGGCTATTTCTGCCCTCAAATCATAAAAAGTGGTTTGTATAGCACCATTAGGAAAATTAGTTTGTCCCAATAACAATATTTTTTTTGAATCGCAGTGACTACTTTTTTTGAGTAGAAAGTTTCAGAATGGCTTGAGCAAGATAAGTTTCCCCAGTATGAATCATGACTTGGTAAAAATCATCTACTGGAAATACAAATGTATTAAATTGCACCAAGGAGGCCTGTATTCAAGTGGGTTGGAACAACATGAAGTTCCCTCACTAAGCTGCCATCACAGCTATGTGGTCAAACTAAATGAAACTCCCAAGGTTATTGGTACTCACCTGCATAAGAAAGTCAGCAATATACTCTGGCTTAAGACAGCTTACTTTATGTTCAACAGCTTCAGCTACAATAGTCATGGGATCATCTGGCTTTATCTTACTGAAATCAGCAAAAAGATGTGTGGCCTCTTTACACAATGAAGGTGAGTAAGCGGGAAACACCTAATAATATATACACATTTAACAAAAAATGTTAATTATAATATCCCAAAAGTACTGAACCAGACATTTACTAAATATGATTGAGTAGGTAGTTTCTTACTTTTTACAATGAGAAATTGGAGAGATGATAGTTAGTCCATACTCATACTTAAGTACAAGGCAAAATCCATTTATAAAATTTCCAAGCAAACCTTTGAATTTCAGTTTTGATAGTCCGATTCTTTAAATGTTAAAGACACACATTGTAAAGCTATTCAGATGGTTTAGTAAAAATAACCAAACCATCTAAATGTTACTCTTCAGGCATCAAACTATTGCCATGACAAACACCAACAATATTTTGGCCAGCACGCAACTGCCTCCACAATTGAGGCCTAGAACAGAGTCCATTCAGTACATACATCTCTGACCTCTCTCATGAAGCAGGGGAAGTTCCTCTACAGGTGGGAATCAAACCAGTTCTGAACAGAGACATCAGTAAACTCTGACTACTTATTTGGCTTCTTCAAGACCTGTCTAATGGGCACTACATTGATCTAAGCCAACTTAATACAAAGTGGTGATCAGTTGAGAGTTTTGCTGTGTGCAACTCCAAGTCACAATAAGGCATCCCTCTTGTCCACTAGAATAAATTCCAACTATACATCATCCAAGCAGGGGTTTTGGAGAATCCTTACTCCTATTCTGGGACTCTCTAAAACTCAGCTGTCAATCTTAAACATAGATACGTTCTTGATACTGCTTAACTGTTTCTAGCCGATGAGATAGAAGTGATACCATTAGGCACCTCCAAGAAAACCTGAAATAGCTGAAATTTTATGGATAACATGTTATTTCCTATAGTTGCATCTTTGTCAACAATCTGTCACATGCTCCTAAGAAAAGTGTCCCACCTTCCACAAAACTGGATAAGAGGAGTAAGAAAGGAAAATAAATTACCTTGGCTCCACCAGATTGCAGAAGTCGCCTGAATCCTGCTTCTTTGGCTTGATCAACAATTAAAATAACCTTCCAGCCACTAAAGGCTCCCTATTACATAAAAAAAAAAATGTTTTTATGGGCAGGAAGAAACATTGATTTTCTGAACAAACTTTATCCAATTTCTTTTTTTAGTTCATGAAGAACAAGAACCCCAGCCCAGCAAAAGCTGAAGCAAGGCAAGAAGCCAGCTTGAATTGAGCACCAGTCCACTGCAGGATACACATTCTTAAATCCCACTCCATTTGCCCCCAAGTACAAATTTCAAGTCATCAATTAACCTCATATACAGACAAGTTTGGGATTTGGGAGCTGTGAGGCAGAAAAGTTAAAAATGGTTCTTCATAAAATGCTTCAATACCTCTTCATTACTTCCATTAATGTTTCTGCTTTGGAGGCACTTTCTCCATCGCATTGCAGCAAGTGCCAGTCTCCTCTGCTGAATATTGATTCCAGAGAGGGCATCAAGTATACAGCTGCTACCCCATTCATAGTCATTCTCCTGTGAAGTAAAAAAAGGAAAACAAACTGGAAAAAGAGTTGGAGATCGTGTGGATTTTATTTAAAGTTCAGAAGAAACTGAAAAATTCAAAACAGGGAATTCATGGTTATTACAGCCACTGAAGAAACTCTACCTCATGTTGCTTACTTAATCATGAGCAATTATACTTTTTTCGCTTTATTAAAAAGAAAAATGTGGTAAATGACATCATGCTCAGCATATGAAGGAAAACTAACTTAAGCCTCTGTAATTTGTATGCCAGAATGACATATTACTTCTATTACAACAGATAAACAATACTAAAGGAACTCTTTCCAGTTAATGAAAGGGATAATCAGACAGAAGCCAATGTAGGACATTCACTTCCTATAACAATCATAAATCAGAAGATATTATCATCTCACCTCAATAAAATGTCCTACTGCTCTACAGGCCTCCAGGTATGACCGATGCAGAATCCACTTCCCTGCTGCCATTGCAGCCAGGTACTTCTCATTCCTCATTGGTTGACCCACAATAATGTGGGTACAACTTGGATCAAAGCATTGCTTTTCTAACACAATTCCTCCTGTAACATGGAAACAGCAGAAAAACAAAACATGAAATATAAGCTGAAATTTAATTGTACAATGAGCTATAATGAAGTCAAAAACCATTCAGTGGAAACATTAAATATTGTAAGATAAATCCAATTGACCAAAGTCCAAGCTCATGTTTTATAATTAAAAGTAGGATCTGATGGGTCCCCCTTGGCTACTGCCAAAAAGTGTATTTTAACATTCAACCAATTCAACAATTTGTACAGCTATTACGAATGTATTTGTGAAAACCATGATAGGTTTCTTTTATTTATATTGTGGATCACAAAAATGCTTTTTTGCAGATAACAAAAAATAAATATTTAGGTGATAATGTAAAACTCAACTCTTATTTTCCTATATATGACCATGCACAAACACAGATTTAACTCTGCTGCTAATTCTTCATATTTTAAATCTAAGTGATACAAAATGGCACATAACTAAATGAGGCTGCATCAAACACCAATTAAAAAAAAAATCAAGCTATATAATCACAACAGTCAACATAGCATTTATGAGAATTGCACTAAACAGGGAGTACATGACCATGTTAAAGATGGTAAGTTTATGTGCTAAGGAGGTGTTATGTGGAAAAAGGTCAAAACATGGGATATTATAACTACAATCAATATTTTTGGTACATGCTAAGTTATTGACAATCTTGATGTTTCCTATGCTAAACTGAGGGTGAATACATTGAAATGGTGCACCAGTATTACGTTCTGACAACTGTGCTAATAAAAAATAAGTAAATTTTCACCTATTAGACAAACAAGTCTCATTTACACAAGTAAACTGTTTACTGTGCAACAACGGTGTTCTTTGGCTTTCAGTCCACTTTTATGATATTATAGGGCTAACGAATGAAACTGATGCAAAAAAATCCTTTAAAAGTTTCATGATTATTAAAAAGCCATCAAAATCCTCAATTTCTCTAAACCCTGAAAGTACTGTATTTCTGTTTTTGTGTACATAAAAGTAATTATTAAATAAATTTAAAGAGATACCAAGTTCTTCAATTAGATGACAGTAACTAATCCTTTCTTGTGGATTGAGAGAAGAAAGTTGAAACCTTGGCTGAAAAATTTCTTCTTCTTGATTCTCTTCTTCTGTCTAAAAGGATAAGACAGTGAATACCAAAAATATCCAAAGATACACAATTGCACTTCACCACCGCATTATGAAATATCACCCAATACATTCAGAAATATTTGGTCTAATGTTTAAATAATGTTCCTAAGTTACTGCATCTGAAAATATTCTAAAATAGTTTCATACTTGTAACATGCACATTTATTACTTTAGCACAATAAAAACTGCAATTGCATCATCAATTTACTTAGACTGCATGTTTCCAGGGACTAATAAACTAAGCATTAAAAAGTTTATTGGCTTATTTTCCAATAAATGTAAAATGATAATGTTGGAATAAACCGTTTTAAGCTACTAAAAAGAAGAAAAAGCTCCTCCTATGTAGAGGTAATTTTTTTTTTGTTACAGTATCAGTACAACAAGCATTTTCATTTTTGGTGAAATACATATTGTCTCCTCTCTGATTAAAATTTTAAGTCAAGGCATTCCTTAGGTAGAAATAGTAATATTTTCCACATTCATTTCACATTATAATAATGAACCACTCCCCCACTTATATATTAAGCTTCCCAAGTGATATGAAAATTCTTTTACCACCAGATCCTAATATAAAAGTTGGAAGCCTACTAAAAGTAACTTCCTACCTGATCCTTTGGCTGTGGAGCAACAGGAGGATTTGCTAGAGGAAATGCAATACTGGGAGCCTGTGGAGTAAGGAGAACATGCTCTTTTGAGATTGATCCATCAAGCTCCTCTCTTTGAGCCTTTGCAGCTTTATTTTCGGTCTCATTCTGATCAGAGACTTCTGGGAATTAAACAAATTAAAATTTTATATATTAAAGAGAACTCCAATATCACTTGGCAAGAAATAGCAAGAAACAGAACACTTGCAAAAGTTACCTAATGACTGATTTGTAAAATTTCTTATAAAAAACACAGGTTGGCCCTTGCGATTCGTGGGTTTATGATTCACAGATCCACCAGTGTGTGGGTTTGGCAACAATAAATGGAAATTATTTTGTTACTTTTTCAACCTTTTGTGGAAAGGTGCAGAGGATAGTGTAGTCCTGCAAATCCCAGTACCCCATGAGTACTGTGCCATTAGACAGCTTTGGTGGTTGCTGCAAGTGCTGCTGGGTGAAAGACGAGGGCACTAGTTTTAAAAGCGAGCCGTAAGAAGGTGTCAGAATCGCAATCAGTGCTGTCTTTTTGTTTCAACACTTCAGTGCACAACTGGATTACAATTACACCCACTGGATTACAATTACACCCACTGGATTACTATTTTCTCTGGTTTTACGTTCTTGTCCTGTGACAGCTTGTTTGTGTAATTTTATCTATGTTACAAACATCTTCGCCTGGGAGCGCTCCCAACTTCAAAAAATCTTATATACATCAGCATAATGGTAGAACATAATTATATAACTCTCGAGAGGCTTTTCACAGGAAATATCATTTCATAACTACACAACAATCATCTGCTAAATTGGACTTTACGGTGTTTGTTTTGCTGAAGTTCTTCTGTATCTGTAAAATGATCATTTTTGTCATTTACTACCATAAAATTACACACATTTATTATAATAAGCTACATTTTGTAAAAAGTTACAGCTCACTAAAGAACTTCTGAACTATGCATTTTGTCTGGGGGACGTGTGATTTGCTTGTGCAGTGATCGATCTGTCTCACATTTCTCATAACTTTTTCATAACGTATTTTCATAACATATTCAAGAATTTTCATATTTGCAGGGTTCTTGCACCTGTAATCTCGCAAACTGCAAGGGATTACTATAATGTGCTTAAATGAAATGGCATTTTATTTGATGTTCAATAGACTTTATGCTCCCATTTTGGAATTTCAAAAATAAACTTGCAAACCAAAAAACACACATGCCTTTAGTATACTCAAAACCAACTTTTCTTGTCTTGTTAAAAATTAAAGCCTTTGGTCCAAACTACAAAGTGCAACAGTGTGGATTTGCATAGTCAATTCTAACTGGCATATTCTTTTTCTTTATTAACTAATTATTTTATTTTTATTTTTTTAAACAGTAAGATCCCCACTACACCTTCATCTTAATATAAAGTAATGGCCCCAAAAAGTAAGGATTGTTAAAAATACAAATCAATTTAACTTTGTTTAAATAAACAACACAGATTGGAGTAGGACTTGGTAGCATCCTAAGACCTCGGAACAACAAAGACTGGGGTAAGGAAAGAATTTGGCTGTTTGAGGAAAAAAGTCTGTGCAGGGGTGGAGGAAACCCGCACCTGCAGAATGGTTGGGATGTGACATCAAGGGGTGTGGACTCAATGAGAGCAGGTAATGGACCAGAAGATCTTGTGGTCAAAGTTGTGGAAACTTAAGCCACACCAGAATAAATTCCTTATCCAGTCAGATATGAAATCCTCCCCAGACCAACTAATCTCTTCTCCTGGGGACTGACAGAAACCCCTGCATGCCTGCTGTGCCAGGGAAGAGGATCCCTGGAAACATATTTTAAGTTGTTGCCCAGAAGCCCTGAAAGGGGCATTATCGATGGCACCACGACCAGGCACTGAGGGTTATCACAGAGGCCATCAGCATAGGGATCTCTCTTAGTAAGCACCAACAACAAATAAAGCACGATTATTTCCAGATATCCTCGCTGTGACTACACTCTGGCCTGACATGGTTCTTGTGCCACAAGTATCAAAACAGATGGGCCCGTAGGAATTGACTGTGCCCTGGGAAGACCGGATGGGAGCTGCATTCGAGATGAAGAGAGCTAAGTGCAAGGAGCTCGCAGGTGAATGCTGAAACAGGGGATGAAGTCCCTTTGCTATCCTTTTGAGGCCTGCTGAGGATTTGCAAGTCAGTCACTATGTAGGGCCCTCTAGGAGTTGGGAATCAGGGGACTGCACAATAAGAGAGCCACCAGGAACATCAGTCATTTAGGTCACATTGTAAGGTATGTGTTAAATAAGTTAAATAAGTGAAGGTGTAATAATGTTTCAATGTTACTGCATATCAAAAAGTTTTTAAAACAAACACTGATGAAAGCCAAGTCATTACAAGAATGGACACCTGAATTTAAAATATGCCTTCAAATAATTATGAGAGAAAGAAATACAGTCAGAAATACAAAGTCAAGCATCTTACGAATTTCTGCCAACTCAGAATCAGTCAGCAAGTCTTTATACTGATGGAGATCATCTTCCGGTTTCAGGAGAGGCATAGGCTCAGAATGCTGGGATGGGCTACCAGGCCACTGTAGGTTGTTGGCTAATCTTGCTCTCTCTTCTCTGGCTGTAGGGTCATCCCAAATAATCTGCTCATTCTGTGAGGGCTCTGTATTTTCCAAGACAGTCTGACGAGATTGTCTACCAAAAGAATTCCATAAATAAATACAAATCACTTTAAGTATGTACAGTAACATAGGAGGAACCACAAATATTAGAAAAAGTTGGTACATACAGACAACATGCTAACTCAAGAAGTAGTCACTTTACTTACCTCTATCAACTCATTGTGTACCCCTGAGTAAGAAACACAAATAACTGTCCTACTCATTTGTGAACCGTAACTATCTTTGGACTAGCTATATCCATTTTATGACCTCCCCCAACAAATACATTATAAATTTACAAAGTGTGAGGGATGCAACAAACAGTATCACAGAAGTTGGTTAAATCGCAACATACAGGACATGTACGAGAAGAGATGCCTTAAGAAAGCCCATTCCATCTACATAGATTTACAATAAAACTCCCTGGCAAAAAACTTGCTTTCCTGTCACCCAGTTAAGAGGTGATATAGCACTGAATGCTTCAATACCAACTCATTCAATTTTTACACATGGTTTACAAAAATATTCACTCAATGCACTTACCCATTTGACCAGTGAGCAAGACTTTGATGGGCAAGCACTTGCAATACAGTCGTTAAAGGAGATTTAACTTTACTGTCTTATTGTGACTTAATCTGCCTTATAGATGTTATATATTAATATCTAGTATCTATTTTTCATGCAGATTTAGTTATTTATTGTTTTTATTGATATGTTTAGAAATGCAGCTGTCTGTAGTGTTGTTCTACCAAGTACTGTATTGTCACTCATTGTTTCTGAAAGTGGGATTTTACTTCCCCAAAAAAATTAATTGCATAGGGTAATTGCATAACAAAAAGGTGACCTGGATTATACTTAGTGATGAACAGTATTTTTCTTAAAACAGTTGATATTCAGATATCCTGATATAATTCTAAAAGCTGAACCCACTGTAGCAAAATCCTTTTGATATGTATAGCAAAATATTAAAATACACATCAAGTGCCATTACAGGATACAAAAACAGAAACATATAAAATAATAGCATACCTGAAAGCTTCCAAAACCCTACTGCGACCATTTAAACTAGATCGGCTCACACCGTCTGGAGTTCGTGATGAATTATCCACAGAAGTCAAAGCCAGAGAAGAACGACGACCCTTGGGTAAAGTTGTTGCAGACATTATCTCCTGAAGTTGTCGTTGGAGATTCTCTCGTATCTCTAATGCTTCTGTAAGATCTGCAGAAAGTCTATTACTAAGAAGACTTTTTGTCTTATAAATTCATTATATAAATACAAGTTTAAATAATTTAATTTCTCCCTAAAAGCAAGAACCAAGTCGAAAAAAATTTATATTTATCCAAGCTTTAGTAAGTTTTATACAATTTTCATATAAATAGACCAAGAAGTAACTTTATTAGAAACATCTATAGTATAGCAAAATTGACCATTGTTTGTCATTAAAATAGCTTTTTTTCCCCTTGGGTAAAAGGCACAAAGATCTGCAGAAGATGCAACACAGTGTTGGTGATTTGTTTCAAAATCTAGTGTAGTCTACATTTTCTAAAAGCCTTCCCATCTTACCTCACAGATGATCAACTGGGTTTATAACAAGTGATTGGTGGTGCCACTACACCACATGTATTCACTATTATGTTTCCTGAACAACTCCAAGACTATCCTAGCCTTGTACCATGGAAAATTATTTTGCTTTGAAAGCCTATTCACTGTTCTGTTGAGCATATTATACTTTATCTATGAAGAGATGTATTTATTCCAAACCAAGTAAAGAAGCCCAACGCTAGTTGTATCTAGACTTACAATGTATGTGAATCATTACGTGAATCCATGCACTAAAAATTTGCAATACATACCAAGTCTTCTATCGGTTGAAATTTGCAGGGATTCGTTAGATAAGGCAATGTTTATCCATTGTAATATCCCTTGTCCAGTGTTTATGACAGTTAATCCAATAAACTTGTCTTTTGATGAGAAAAAAGGAACTTCATACGATTGGCACCTGCCATACTCTTTATGTGGTAAGTGTAATGTGTACATTCTGATAAACCTCTTTTTTGAAAGGTTACATTCAGCTATTAGTAGAATACAGTATAGGACCTCTATCACGATACACAAATAGTGTCAAACTCCATCTGTCCCTTCTTTTAATACACAATCAATGTTAGCTGGGTGTTTCAAAAATGGTTGTTCATTCTTGAAGCACCAGTGACACAGATCAAAAGCCGCAGCAGAGTTCCTGATCCCAATACTCCTTTTGTTTAACATAACAGCATAAAAGTAGCCAAACACGAAAAAAGTATCATTCAAACAAGGGAAAAGAAACCCTGTTGAATGTATATGTATACAGACTTTTCAGCAAAAAATGCAATCGCAATTGTGTCAGAAACTACTTCTAAAAAACACATGATCTTCATTCTTGTATATTAACTACAGTGGAACCTCAGTTAAAGAACGCACTACTTAACAAACAAATTGGTTAACAAACTTATTTTGAACAATTTTTGTCTTGGTTAACGACCAAAATTTGGATAACAAATGCAAGCACAGACCGGTTTTTGTGCATTCATGCTCATTTGTGCTTTAACGTGCTTGCTGTAAACATTGCTTTTCTGAGTGTAGTGTTCACTAACGTTACTTTTTGTTATTTTTTTCAGTTTTTATGTTATTTTTTATGTACATATTTACTCGTTATGGCACCTAAGAAAGAGAAACGTGTTAGTGATAGTGGCAGTAGGAAATGTATTAGTGTAGCAGTAAAGAAAGAAATGATAGCAAAACACGAGAATGGCATTTGTGTTTCAGACATCGCAAAGGAATACAATATGCTGAAATCGACTGTCTGTACAATTCTAAAGAACAAAGAGGCACTTAAGGCGTCTGAAGTGGCTAAAGGAGTGACTATGTTAAGTAAACAAAGATGTAAAGCTGCTAGAAGAAGTGGAAAAAACTGCTGTTAATTTGGATAAATGAAAAGCAGCTGGCTGGAGAAAGCATTAGCGAAGCAATAATTTGTGAAAAAGCTAAGCAGTTACACAGTGATTTGTTGACCAAAACACCCAGTGCAAGTGCTGATGAGTGAGACTTTAAAGCAAGTAGAGGGTGGTTTGATAATTTTCACCGGCGAAGTGGAATTCATAGTGTTATAAGGCACAGGGAGGCTGCAAGTTCAAATTAAACAGCAGCAAAAGCCTTTGTGGATGAATTCACGGAGTTTATTGAAAGTGAAGGCTACGTCTCACATCAAGTTGTATAATTGTGACAAGACAGGGTTATTCTGGAAAAAAATGCCCAGAAGAACCTACATCACCCAAGAAGAGAAGACACTACCCGGACACAAGCCTATGAAAGACAGGCTTACACTTTTATTTTGTGCTAATGCAAGAAAGAGGAGGTAAGTGAGGAAATCACTAGTGCTCAGATAAAGGAAATTTGTAATAAGTGGAATGATGTGCAGGAATTTATTGAGAAGAACCACCCTAACAAAGTTGTGGCTAATAGGGCAATTAAAATAATGAATGACAATGCAATACCGCATTTTAGAAAAATTCTGCAGCAAAGAAAAAGATAAATCTTATTATATCGCTTTCTTGTGCCCAAAGAAAAGGAATCGCGATGTGAAAAAAAACCCCGAATCAGTGTTACCCAATGTTTTATGGAGGGGGATTCCCCATCAAAACAGTAGCTTCCTTCCCTCTTCCTCCACCATCTACCTATGCCACCAACTACAACAAACAAGGTAAATACAGTGCTGTTTTATGTAATTTAGTTTATTTGTTTGTACTAATGATATAAACATTTTTTGTATATTTTTCATAACAGAAAAACCCTTAAAAAAATAAAAGTACAAAGTTTCTGAGGCTGGAACGGATTAATTGTATTTACATTAATTTCAATGGGAAAAATTGCTTTTGTTAGCGAACGCTTTGGTTAGCAGAGTCGCGGAATGGATTAAGTTTGTTAACCGAGGTTCCACTGTAATTTTGTAAATGATGGTGTTACCTTCAGTAAAAGAAGATGCTTGCCAATGCACTTTGAATTAACTGTAGAGTAATGAGTGAACAATTCACACAGCCTGATCAAAATACATCACAATCTTCATCTTAAATTAAGAAAAATAAATGAACTAGCTTTTCAAGATGTTGCACCTTAAGAAAACATCTTAATTTTTCAATATTTCTAAGCTGGAGAAAGCAGTTTTAGAAGTTAAAGAAATGTAATGACTTACTTAAATGTATTTTGAAAACACCTAAGCTTGGTTGGATTCAGCTACAATTTAAAGCATTTTTAGTTAAAACAGTTTAGTATTGTTTTACTATTCTATTAAAAGAACTGTTTACTTAAACACAATTATTTATTATTTATCATCTATGGTTTTACATCCGTATACCAGTTACAATGTAACTTAAGAAATATTATTTGGGTTCAATGATAAATACAGCATAATAAGGAAAGTTAATATTGTGTTTCCAAATTACACCTTCTAACAGCAAAACATATAGAAAAAATGCAAATTGTTTCCAGCACCCGACTTATGGAAACAAGGCATAATTGTGGAATGAAGAAGTACAGTCTTTAAACTTTGTCACATGTTGAAAATATTTTAATAAAAATGAAGTGACTCAACCTGAAGAAAGCAGATGTCATGTCAATAACAGTAAATGAGTCCACAGGCAAAACTGATACGACACAATTGCGCATATATGTCCGTTCTTTTGACAGCAAATGGTTCTGAGAGGAACTACTGAGATAGTCTGAGAAACTTCCAGCTCTTTTCAAAGACAATGCTCTGGAAATGAAGCATGTGTGAATGCTTGTGACAGATGGGGCTCTAATCAGGGCAGGAAAAGTGATTGGTTTGGCAACACATTGGTCCGCTGTTGCACCTCAGATGATATCCTTACACTGCACTGTGTATCAGACTGTGTTGTGTGCAAAACAACAATGGACAGCATGATGGCTAAAATTAATTTTATTTACTCCATATCAAACCTCCAACACTGTTATTCCACATGTTCTTATTAGAAGTCTGCTTTCTGATCGATATACTCAAACACCTGATTGACCTAAATGTGGGACTACAAGGCAGAGACAAAACTTATCAAACTTGTGGAACAGATGCACACATTCTAAGTCAAAATGGACTTTCTCGTGACTGACTTGAGCATAGGCTGAATGCGGCATTTTGCAATGCTTCGCAAATGAATCTCATTCCCAGCACAAACCATGGATGTAATGACAGATTTCTTTGTAAAGCTGAAAGAGAAATTTTCTGGTCGACTACATGGATTTGCTCTGCCTACAGTGATGATGGACAGAGTGGTCTGTTCCATTGATGAGGGGAAATTCATACCTCAACTTGTTGACATGCAGTCATCTGTAACCATAGCATAGGAGCTTTGCACTTACAGGCCTGTGAAGTTTTGGACTGATGTCAATGTAAATCAGTTCCCTAATGTTAGCAAAGTGGCAATCATCGTGCTTAGTATGTTTGGATCATCATACACATATAAATCAAGCTTTCACATATGAACTCAAAAAAAAGTGGTTCTCGTTACTCCCTGACTGACAGTACTCTTCACCAATGTCTTCAGACTGCATTGCCATCTTACGAGCCAAAACACACTGCTCTTTCTCAGAAAAGAAAATGTCTCTTCTCCCACTGAGAAAGTCAGCAAGGTAACTGCAAACTAGATTTCAACATCATGTGGGATGGGTAACAAAGCCATTCCTAATCACATATGGTGTTTTAAAAATTAATCTATAGTATCTTCACTTGGTGTGCAGTACACATTGTATTCATGTATGTTACTTACTATTATAACTTGTTATGGATTTCGTATTCTGTGAAATGCACTTTGTGATGTGCCTGGGTCATACAGTGGATATAAAAAGTCTACACACCCCTGCCAAAATCACAGATTTTGTGTAATAAAAAATTAAACCAAGATAGATCCTGCCAGAACTTATTCCTTCATCCAAAAAACCTGGTTGCATTAGTCTGTACACACACTAAACTAATACTTAGTTGAAGCACCTTTCGTTTTTATTACTACACTCAGTCTTTTTTGGGGTAAGAATCTGTATAGCACATCTGGACTTGGTGATTTTTGCTTAATCCTCCTCACAAAAAACATCTAGATCTGTCAAAGTACAAGGGCATCTCCTGTGCAAAGCTCTTTTCAGGTCACCCCAAAGATTTTCAATTGGATTAAGGTCTGGGCTCTGGCTGGGCCATTCCCGAACATTGATCCTCATTGGATGAAGTTGTTGCTTTGTTGATTTTGATGTATGCTTTGGGTTGTTGTCATGTTGAAAGGTGAAGTTCCTCATCATCTTCAGCTTCCTAGCAGATGCTTGAAGGTTTTGTGCCAAAATAAGCCGATACTTGGAGCTATTCATGATTCCACTGACCTTCACTAAAGCACCAGTTCCAGATAAAGCAAAACAGCTCCAAGGCATGATGCTGCCTTTACCATGCTTCACTGTGGGTATGGAGTTCTTTTCTGTTATTTCTCACCAAACAAACATTTTTGAATTATGGCCAAATAATGATATGGCACTGTTTACCAGAGCTTGGATGCTTATTTTTGTGAGAAAAAGCTTTTGTCTTGCCACCCTACCCTAAAACCCAGTCATATGAAGAATGTGGACTGATTGTTGCCACATGTAGGGAGCAACCAGTACTTGCCCGGAAATCCTTCTGCTCCTTTAATGTTGTTGTAGGCCTGTTGGTGGCCTCCCAGACCACTTTTCTCCTTCTCTTCTCATCAATCTTCGAGGGATGCCCTGATCCTGGTATAATCACTGTTGAGACATATTTTTTCACTTGTTGAGGACGGTCTTCATCGTTTACCATAGGGTGTTTAATGCTTTGGATATTTTTGGTGTACCCCTGTCCTGATAGATTCCTTTCAATGATGAGATCCTGTTCATGTTTTAAAGCTCTTCACAGACCATAGCTTTTAGAGTATATTGCAACCAAGAATTATCAGAATAATCATAAGAAAACAGCCAAACTTTATCTGAACTCAACCAGAGCCACTTTAATTGATGTCAGGTGTATATTAACTACTACTTAAGATGAGACTTAATGAGATTGGTTGATTCTGAATGCAGACACATCCTTGATTATTAAAGGGTGTGCACACTAAGGAAACCAGGTTTATGTAAATTGTAATGTAATTGTTTATGTAATGTAAATTATTTGTGAATTTCCCCTTGGGATTAGTAAAGTATCTATCTATCTATGTATTAGTATTTTATTCATTTTTTTCAGTAAATAGTTTATTTGTTTTCACCTTTTGTATAGATTAGGATGAGGCTTGCAAGAAAGCATGAGAACACCCAAACCCCAAGAGGAATCCTGGTGCTGGACCTCAGCAGTGGAAGACAAACTGCGACAGAGCTATGCATGTGTGTTGCAAGGAATCCAGCATTGCTAAAACAAAGTAAGGCGCACAATCACAATACTGTACAAGGTCAATCTGCAACCAGTACATGGTTTAGGATTAGTGATACAGTGCTGCCAAAAATACTTGCACTTCCTGGTGTTCTTTATTGCTGCAAACTTTTGACACTGATGTGTTCAAAAAGTTAACCCAATTTATTCCTTTAACTGGGTTGATTTAACTTGACAGTTTTTGATTAATTGAAATTCCTTGTAAATTTTTTACATTTAATTGTTTTTACTGCAAAGCATAATGTCAAAAAGTGAATGCAATATGATGTTACACACATGAGTAAGAAAGAATGCAGGCTTTTTCCATAATCTACTGCGATTTTCCCAGTGCTCATAATGAGCTGTTGCTTATACCAGTTTATATACTGGAGGTCTTGAATATTTGCTTTTCCTGAGTACTACGGAATCCTCACCAATGCTAAAACCTCAATCTCAAATCTTAGAGTATTATGTTTTGACTTTAGCTTTAAAAAAAAATGTCAGCTTGAAAAGTATTCATATTATCAGTGTCAGATCACTGACCTATTTCACATATTTGCCAGACCCAAATGAGAGTTCATGCAGCATTTCATTGTTTGCATTCAGAGTATATGAAATAACATGTAACATTATATATTATGATCCTACCTCCTCCTTGTCCAAATTTAAATTGTCGGTTTTCTTAAGTTGCTTATGAATTTTTTCACTGCTTCCAATATCTTATTTATGCCCTCATCTTCCAAATGGGTTACAAGCAACTAAAATGAATAAAATCCTTTTGTTAGACATCATATATATCAAATGAACTCTATGAAAACATCAGGAATAATTAAATATAAAACAAAAAAAACAACATGGTTCTTTTAGTAAGGTAGTTACTACTTTGCTACTGATAATATATGCAATACTGAAGTAAAACTATTATATTTGGCTCCTTCTCACCCCTCTCCTTTTTGTTGTTATTATCTCTTTCTCTCACTCAACACTTCTTCAAACCAAGTCCTTTTCCAGTCATTAGACTGCTCACTCATTCAAATTCACCTTTACTTTAGCTTGAAAAGCCCTACAGAAGCTAATTCTCACCTCTTAAGTTTCACTTTACAAAAAAAGTGGCCTCATTTTACAGTTATGATTAGGGCTGGGTATTAGCACTGGTATCCCAATTCAATTTGATTTTATCTCTATTGTATTAGGATGCACTGATATACCTGAAGTGGTGACTTTTTTTTTTTTTTTTTATAAGAGATTACTTAACCATGTATGGAGAACATTGATATATGACCAAATTTCAGTAACACTTTATTGGAAGGGTATCTACACAGTTACTTCAAGTATTGCATCGTAAATGTCATTTCATGCTTATGCATATTTCATGATTAGTAATAAACAGTACTTGCAAGATGTGGAGCAAAAATAACGTTAAAAAATTCACAGCACTATCAAAATTTACCATAATTTAACTAACATATGTATCACTACATTATTTGAGGTCTCAGATCTTTATTAGGCTGTTAAGGACTATGGCTCATTCATACTCATCATTAGGAAACCTCAAATGATGCAAATTGCAAAGATATATCAATTCTCTGACTCCTCAAACCTTGTACCAAAAATCAGCAGCCATAGACTCCTCTAAGCAGCTGCATAACACATAATTGCTGCTCACAAAGCAGGAGAAGGCTACAAGAAGAAGGCAAAGTGTTTTCAGGTAGCTGTTTCCTCAGTCTGTAATGTTATTAAGAAATGACAGTTAACAGAAACGGGGGAGGTCAGGCTGAGTTCTAGAAGTCCAAGAAAACTTTCTGAAAGAACTGCTTGATGGATTGGTAGAAAGATAAATAAGAACCACTGTTTGAATGCAAAAGACCTTCAGGAAGATTTAGCAGACTCTGGAATGTTGGTGCACTGTTCAGCAACACCTGAACAAATATGACCTTCATGATAGAGTCAGCAGAAGAAAATCTTTCCTGCATCCTAGCAACAAAACTCAGCACCTTAAGTTTGCATATGAACATCTAAAGAAGCCTGATGCATTCTCAAAATAACTCCTGTGGACTGATGAAGTCAAAATAGATTTTTTTGGCCACAATGTGCAAAGGTATGTTAGGAGAAAAAAGGATGCTGAATTCCAGGAAAAGAACTCTTCAACTATTAAGCATGAGTGGTGGTTCGATAATATATACACAGACATATTATATATATACACATATACATACATATATATATATATATAAATATATATACATACATATATATATACATATATATATATAAATATATATATATACATATATATACATATATGGTCATAACTGGAACATATTTTTTGTCCATACACTGTAATGGAGGAGGCGGAGTCAAATATCGCCTCATCACGCCTCCTACGTAATCACGTGAACTAAAAACAAGGAAGAGATTTACAGCACGAGTCGCACGCGGGAACGAAGGTAAATGACGTTAATTTTTGACTGTCTTTTAATACTGTGTAAGCATACATATTAACACATGTGCAATTAAACGTGTGCATTTACGGGGTGATTTCTCAGGCTTAAAAGCTCACCTTTTATCAAACGCGGGAACAAAGGTAACTGACGTTCACTGTCTTTTAATACTGTGTAACCATACATATTAACACATGTCCAATTAAACGTGTGCATTTACGGGGTGATTTCTCAGGCTTAAAAGCTCGCCTTTTACTAAAAAGGTAAATGCAAAACTATTTTCAATCAGTTTATTGAAACGCTCCCGTTAAGGATTGCAATAACATATTCGCGAGATAAAAGAACGAAGTAGGGGGAAATGGAGGAACAGCCGAAAACAGCGAAGAGCAAAAAATTAATTAAACAATTGAGAACGGCCCGAGTTAAGCATACAAGCCTGTTCATAAGGGAAACAAAGCACGATGTAAAACGTAAGTTTAAATTAAGTTTATAGAAACGCTCCCGCTGCGGATTGCAATAACATATTCGCGAGATAAAAGTTTAATGAGAAGACACGAGGTATAAATGAACCAGACGCCGTGGCGCAACGTTAGGGGCAACAGTTTCAACCAGTCTATGATCTGCTTCTCGCAACTGAAAGACGGCACATGGCGGATGTTAGCCGACTTGCTGACCGCAACGTTAGGGGCTTCAACTATGGCGCTGACGCCACATCTCAGTGCCAACACTTTGCAGACTCTACTTAAAAGACACGCCCTCCTCACTGGACAGTTAAAAAGACCAATCAAACTAACGATGACATCAAGTATTACCCAATCAAAAGTAGGAAAGGAGGCATCTTCATAAAATGCGTGTGGGATGATTTGCATG